>NC_090224.1:16927500-17047500 GCF_024489055.1 Chanodichthys erythropterus
ATTTAAAATTCACTGAATAATTCTGTTTCCCTCATAAATATTTCACACTATGGATGTAAAATGGGTTGACAACATTTCAATTGATACATTAATAGCTATGGTTTAATTATTTTTTTAGCAGTTAAAGTGATAGTTCACCCAAAAATGAACATTTTGTCATTACTTACTCTCCCTCAAGTTGTTCCAGACTTGTATGAGTTACTTTCTTTTCTGTTGAACACAGAAGAAGGCATTTTGAAGAAAGTTGGTAAGTTGACAGCACCCATTGACTTCCATAGTAGGAAAAAAAATACTATGGAAGTCAATGGGTGCCGTCAATTGTATGGTTACCAACATTCTTTAAAACTATCTTCTTTTGTGTTCAGATTTCAAGAAACAAACTCATACAGGTTTGGAAAAACATGATGGTGAGTAGATCTTTATTTTGGGGTGAACTATACCTTTAAAGCAGATTAATGCATTTATGCTTTTACTCTTTTTACTTAAAATGCACAGTATGTTTTTCCGGTCCCATTAAATATTTAATGTGGAAATGTGATGCATTACCATTGTGAGCAAGCTGATATAAAAAGAGATGGAGTTTATTAAATCATGGATGATATTCCAGAGAAGCTCAGGGTGTGTCATATTTAGTAACAGCTGCTTTCATTTTTTGTCCCTAAAGAGTAACTTTCTCAAGACGCTGAGTTCCTAACTTCTTATTCACCACTTTGTATTTTGCCTGGGTTTACAAGGAAAGCACCACACATTTATAGTAATATCAGCATGTCGCAACCAGTTTTACTGCAGTGAAATATTCAGTTGGGGAATAAAATGTAGAGCAATTATCCATTGAGCAAAACTCTATTACTATATAGTATTTATATTTAGCCTATAGTTTTGGAGTAGTTTTGCTCAATGTATACATTTTAGTATACAGCAGTGGCCAAAAGTGATGTCCGGAGGGGATATTTGTTTTTATGACCCTACAAGTTCGATTACAGTATATAAGCAATAAAGTATGAGAAGCTGTGCTGTATCGTGAATAAGTCATGGCTGAAGGGCGTCGTTAGGCACGATATTATACAGCACTAGCCTCGAGTACCTTATCACTTTTATAAAACGGTTACCACACAATACAAATATTAAAGCCAAAAACATGTATCAATGCAACTTTCATGAAATAAAGTTTCACTAAAAGCCTTCCTTCCGCCGGAAAAAATAGTCCCTGAACGTGAACAGCAACAGAAGTTACATTATTACGCCATTAGATGGCGGCAAAGACTGTCTTTATGAGCGAGTCACTCAGTCGCAAAAATTTTTACATTGAAAAGACCGAATTGTTGTGAACACGGAACAAGACGCAACTGACAAATGCTTTGACCAGCGCTGTCAGTCATGGGAAAACATACAATTTACGTTGCTAAGAGTGGTTGCTAAGGGTGTTGTGTTGTGATACACAGAACTGTCGGGTGAAGTGGTCATAGCCGTGTTTTACACAACTATTGACCAATCAGAATATATATATATATATATATATATATATATATATATATATATATATATATATATATATATAGTTATATATATATATATATAGTTATATTGTTATATTAATTAATATATTAATATATATTACATTTTTTATCCAATTAGAGATTCCAATTAGAGATCTGGCATGATACATACAGTGTCGTCTTTCTGATGTCAGTGATGCTTAATTGTCTACATGAATATAATGAGATAATATATGCGAGGCAGCAGGAGGGATCAGGATGCAGGATGTCGCCCTTGTTGCACCTTCCTTCCCCCTCCACCCTGCAGCATGAACATTCCTCTGCTTTTATTGCAAGAGCACAGATCATAAGCTTTCTTTTCTGAACAGTATAATACCTATTCTTATCACAGAAGAAGGCTGCAGATATAAGGATCCTCTAAGTGCTTTCAGATGTCTGTAGAAGAACATTTCTGAGTTCAAAGTTCAGTCTTAAACTTGAGCTGTAAAGTAAGTGTGTGTATGTACATGTGTGGAAGAGGGAGATAAAATAAAACTGGTGTTAAAAAGAGGCTCCGCAAACCGCAACAGGAAACCATATTGCTTTGGCTCCCACAAGCTTCCTGTTTCTGCCACAGATATTGCAGCTTGAGACACTGTGATTTGCTTATTGTTACCCTTGACCTCACCACTACATATCACCACATATCACCACTAAAATAGAGGCAGGGAAATTATTTACAGGATTCAAGATCATGATAAGCAACAGGAAATAAAACCTTATTTTTACGAAAATGATTATAAGTGCAACTGCACTGTAAAAAATTATTTTCATGATTTGTTATCACAACATTTTTCTTTTGTCAAATCAACTTAAATAATGTGGTTCAGATAAAAATATTTTGAGTTTCTGTTGATTAAACCAATCGCCTTCATTGTATTAACTCAAATTTTTAATTTCAATGAACTGCAACCTGCAGGTAACTTACTTTTTTTTAAGTTAAACCAACAATTCTTATTTACAGTGTGTTGCTTGGGTGACAATATAGGTAGAAAATGCACTAACAATTTTTATTTATTTTTTTTGCAGGTATGCGTTAAACTGCAATTCATTTTTTTATTTAACTTATTTATATAATTATTTAATTTTCCATATCTCTACATATAAATAGCAAAAATTACATTATAATGGATATTTTGCCCGAAAACGTAAAATCTATAGAGAGAGAGATATATTTTTCTAAATATATAAATCTAATTTCTGATTATTTTTAGTCTCACTGTCAGTTGTGATTTCCCAGGACACATTTTTCAGTCATATTTGTCAGGTATATTCTATGTTTGATTTTCAAAAGAATCACTTACAGCACTTTTAATAAGATCTTTCCATTTGTGCTTTGTCAGTTTCTGCCCCAGGATCTGCATCAATATGAAATAGATTGAAGTGAAGAAAGCTGCCACAAAGAAAGCTGACTCACAAAGCACATATCAGTTAGATAGCAAATAATGATTTATTTGCCACTCTATCTTCTCTTTAATTTGCCCTTCAGATGGACAATTGATGTCTAGCTCTCCAGACCACTAAAATGCAGCACTAGACAGAATCTTCCAGCATTGTAAAACTGAGACCAGACAAAATGTAAATCAGAGATGCTTTTTGTATCGGATTTGTCTGGTCTCTTTTGGGTCATTGTGCTGTGTTAACATGTTTGTTTACAAACCAAAGTATTTCACGTCATCTGAAGAATGTGAGTAGACTAGCCACATGGTTCGGGATGAGTTACATAATGTTTAATACTTTGGGCCAAGGCGTTTGAAAAACCATATCTTGGAAAGCACTACTAATTTAAAAAATGTCTTTGCAAACTTCAGATTTTAAGTGTATTGTATTGAAATGAGTACTTCTCGGGTGCACAAAGGAACAGAGCTCTATGATGATGTAACAGGCTCATATTGAATTAGTTTTATATGGTGGATCATCCTGCTTCATTGAGCTGATTGCTTTGCAGATGTGCACAGCTGGCCATGTCAGGTCTATGATAATGCCGTTTGACTGAGCAACCTTGTGGCTTCCAAATGCATAAACTATTTTTATAGTTTTTTATTTAAATCTTTTTTTAAATATACACTAAAAATGCTGGGTTAAAAACAACCCAAGTTGGGTTGAAAATGGACAAACCCAGCGATTGGGTTGTTTTAACCAAACAGTTGAGTTAAATGTTTGCACAATGTGCTGGGCAGTTTTATTTAACCCAACTATTGTTTAAAAATTACTATATGGCTGGCTTAAAATGAACCCAAAAAAGGTTTTGAAATTAAAAATCAGACACATAATTACTAGAGACAACAATAATAATCAAAAGATGAACATTTATTAATAAGCAATTTAATAAATATTTGTTTAATTATTATTCATTAAACTTAATAAATGTTAATTTCCAACATACTTCGGGTTCAATTTATACAGTCCTTTTTAAATAATAGTTTTATTAATTTTTTTTTATTTAGAGTGTATAATTTAATCAAACGACATCCGCGTGCACAATAAAGTACTTTGAATAGAGAGAAAAGTAAGTGCCTGGCACTATTTGTTTCTATGCTCGTAGCCGTCAGCGTCCCTCGTGAATTTTGTGTGGAGTATAGGGGGCGCGCGCACAGCTCCAGTCAGTCCCACCGCTTTGCCATAGGGAGCGCGCACGGAGCGCGATAAGACAAACGAGAGCAGGGAACGCGGAAACAGTAGAAGCGGTTGACGAGAGCTGAGGTGCATTAACCGGCGACTGCGGGAAAGAGCGACACTCACCACAGAAACCGCTTTTGAAAGCCCAGATTCTGGGTGTAACAGATTTACTTTTATTTCAGGTCGTCGGATTAGAAGCCCGTTTGAGTGGATAAAACCGAACCAGCGAGGAAATAGGCACATTGTTTCTCTCTCCGGCTTGACTAGAATTAGTCGGGATTTGAGAATGGGGAGCCGAGAGGAGGAGCGGCGGAAACTCGCCGACATCATCAACCACTGGAACGCCAACCGGCTCGACCTGTTCGAGATCAGCCAACCGACTGAGGTGAGTCCGCGGAGCCGCGAGCGAGCACAGGCCGCACGAGCTCCTGGCTGTCCGTGCCGCGAGATTCATTCCCCCAGCACGCAGATAGTGTTATAGTGAAGAAACGTGCGCTTGATATGTCATATATTATCTTTTTAAAAGACTAAGTGGCGACAGGATGTTTATTATGATTTATTTAATGTATTTTTGAGTCAGTTAATGACAGGTTATGCCTGTTATAAAGGTGAAGTAAAGCATAATAGTCTGGTATGAATACGACGCGAGCACTTTTAGCTGGGTCCCTGTTGCTGTTCAGCATTGCATTGGTCTTTTGTACGTTAAAACGTTTCTTACCGTGCACGAGACGGTGTTCATTTACAGGGATAAAATCGGTGCTTGCAGTTTGTAGCAGAGCTGCATGCAAAACTGTCAGATTAGATCAGACCAGCTGCATAATAGAGCTGGAAGATGTTGCTTGAGGTTGTAGATGGTACGTGAATGTAATAAACATATAACTGTAGATGTGTCGATGGTCAGCATTGACCAAAACTAGCCATATAAATGATGTAACCTGAAATGCACCGGTGGTTGTACATTTATTTGCCCACAGATATTTAAAACGCAAGCGTCATTGAATGTCATGCATGTTGTCACTCTGGTGCATGAGAATGCATGACTATTTTTGCTTAAATATTAGATCAGCGTGTTTTAGATGCATCTCGAAAACAATCGCTTGCGATCAATGGGGTGTTTAACACGTATTGGTTTTCTTGCGTAGATTCTTGTACTTTGGCACCTGCAGATGCATTGGGTTGCAAGCCACTATTGGTAGGGAATTAGTGTTTTTAGGCGGGCAGTGCATGAATGCATTGAATGAAGGGGGTTGGGGCTAAAGCATCAGGTCGGGGGTCTCTCCTGCTGATTTACTGGAAACCCCCATAGGCTCTGAGAATATTCTTTGGCCCTTAATAATTCATGCAAAAGTGATATTGAGCCCCCCGAGCACCTGCTGATGTGACATAATAAAAGCCCAGATTAGGTTTGTTTTGGTCTGTAGAGGGTGATTAGGAAGAAGTGGACAATGCATAACAGAACCCCTCCGAGAACCCCCTTTAAGAGCACAAACTCCTAAGATCAGCAGGAGTGTTGAAGAGCAAATGATGACGTAATCGTCTAGTCCTCCAACCAATTGTGACAGCCGATTTGCAAGCCTGCTTCTATTGTCATATTTTATCCACTGGCACAATGTATAGCAACTAGATCGCCTAATATTATAATTGTTTTACAGCCAGTACTGATTATTCTTTCAAATAACTGATGTGCAGATCTTCTATTGAGAATTTCTATTTGCAAAGCATAGATATAATGCACATATTGTATTTATTAATATGTGGATATTCAGTTTATATATATATATATATTATATATATATATATATTATATAAATAATGCATTTTCGGATGATAATAATAATAATAATAATAATAATTGTTATTGGTTCTGCCATGACATACTGTATGCAGTGTTGTTTTGCAATCTAAATGGTTGCATATTTATTTTTTTCTTTTCGTTTTGGGCTGTGGCTAGGGATGTTAAGTGTAAAGTGCTTTGCATTTCTCACTTGAGAATGAGTTGCTGTTATGTAAGGAGTAATTTATGTAAACAACCCATTAAATAAGGAGGTTGCTTTACCTTTGAAACATTGGTGTTTACTGTAGAATGTGCAATGGTATAATTGAAGGGTGCTGGTGCTACTTTATATTTTGGAGACACAAATGATGCCATAAATCAGTAGACCAGACATTAAAATGGAGAGATTCTGATTATCAGTCTCTTAACATCACCTTGTTTTTAAGCATATTAACGCACAATAGATGCATGCATGAAAATTGCATTTTGTAATGCTAACATGTATGCTTGTCCACTTGGATATTCTAAGTTTTAAAGAGAAGGAGCTTAAATGCCTGCATTTGGACTGTATTTTGTATTCATGTAAGGATGGACTCTGCTCCTCTTTCATTGTCAGTTTTAATATCACAGTCATTTGGGATTGTAGTGTGTTTACAGATCATATTTGGAGATTCTGGGTAGACATTAAAAGTGTCTTGTTATACATTAAATAAGTAAGCAGCAAGTGTGTTTAACTAGCTTAGTCATTTATTGCATGCATAATTTATCAGCTTGGTTTTCTGGGATGGTTTTGCATGTGGCATCTTCCTGTTATGCACAACTTTTCATGTTAGAATATGTGTGGATAGTCTATATGAAGTCTGCTTGCTTCCTTTAGTTCCCTCTGTTTATTAAAAATTGCTTGTAATGTTGTTTGTTTGTAATTTGTGTTTGGAAGAAGCACCTACTAAGTGATTAAATGGAAATTTAACATCGCTTTTTATATGATAATTAAAAAGTTTCAAGATAAGATGATTAAAAGATGACACATTTCATATTTCATAAGATTATTTAAGCTTTATTTGTGCTCTAAGTATAGGACGTTGGCTAAAAGAAATGGTAACAAATATGTCAATGGAAAAGATAACATATTTTAAGGAATAAATATACAGTTTTTGATGGTGTTTAGGGACTTTTCAGATCATTTTTAAAACAAGGTGGAGTTGGAAAGGTGTTAATAGAAGACTAAGAAAAGAGGTGGTATTGAATATCAATGTAAAATACTGAGAAGCTTTGTTCTTCTTGTTTTGTTTTTTTTTGTTCTCATTGTCTGTTACATGGAAATGTGTATGTACATGTGCATAGTTGAAACGTAAAAAAAAGAAAGATTATTTAAGCTTTAAGAGAAGATGCATAAGGTAATTATTTGAAATGAATGGTTTAAGGAAATGAATTTGATACCAAAATACTAAAACAAAGCATTTTACCCGTCAGCACTGTGGTTTTAGGAGAATGGAACAACAAAAGGATGCATGCCATCATTTCCTGTACTTGCATCTGTATCATGTCCACCAGAAACAGTTGCATGGCCTTCACTGTCCCCACCCTACTGAATCCTTGTGATTCCATTCCCATGTGTCTCACACTGGCTAAGACTGGCTCTGTGACATCCGCTTTGGCAAGTGTTGGATGCCCGTTCCATTACTAAATAAAAAAAAAAGATTATAGAAATGATTAGCTAGCAAAGCAGACTAAGTTTTGTTGTTGCTAGAGACTGACCCGTAATATTTTAAATTGATATTTACAATTCTTTAATATAGGGTTTGCTGTTAAATTTAGACATACTACAAAACATGTAAATGAACAGGGTGTTGCGATGAAATGTTGAGATTCCAGAATACTTATTTTAAGCAGCATTAATTAAATTCTAGTATTGGACAGGTGTATAGTACCAATGAAACTGGTTAAATTAATTCTTGGTTGCATAGGGTTGTCAAATGGGTAAGTCGGTACTTAAAATAGTTGATGGTACTACCATTTCTGTAGTGTCACTAGTACCGAGTACCAGGTATATTTAGTACTTGCTGATAGTTTCTGCTTTCAAATGCTCTTGTTCGTATTTGTTTGGGTGCTCTCGGAGGTTTTCTTGTTACAGCGTGTTTTTACAAGTGTATTTATAAGGATTATAGCCAATCACAGTCATATCTGTTGAGCATGTGAATGCAGTGGCCTATATCAGAGGTGCTAGTAAAGAAGTTAGGCCCAAAGTTGACTTCGGTTTATATACGTACACGAGTGTCCGCGCACAGTGTGTGTGACGCAGATTTCATCAGTATAATAGAATGCGTGTACTGTACGTTGTATTTGCAGGTTGCACATGAGCATTGAATTTGGTTTACACTAATCAGTTGTTCCACAAGTTGGCAACACTGGTCCGGAACGGTGTTTCACGGTAAAAATTAACGGAGACCTCAACAACAACAGATATCCACACTGACAAGATAGCTGCAACTTTAGTTTAAAAGAATACAAAGATATTTGTATTGGTCATAACTTATGGAGAAAAATGCATAATGTTTTTTAGGGATGCACCGATCCATCTTTTTCGCTTCCAATAACGATTCTGATACCTGGGATTCAGTATTGGCCGATACCGATCCGATATTCAAGTAATAATAAAAAAAGTGCTGAATTACCTAATAAACTCACTGTGAGACTGGGATCATTCTTTTCTGCAAGGTATCAGGCTTGACTTAAACATTACTTTTCTAACTTTGTCAAACAAAATAACAGACACAAATGTAGTGAATTATTTCTTAAATAATTGTGCATCAGTGCAACAACTGTAAATAAACCAATAGCTTCACTAGCTTGGTAGACATTCAAAATAAACAGGAGTCAAGCTGATTCCTTCATCCATGACTCATGGCTTGTTTTTCATGAATGTTTGAGTCATACATGACATAAACTAAATATATTTATATATAAATATAGGCTATACTATACAATTAAAAGACATTTCTTTTAAATTTATAGCTGATTTTTTTTTTTTTTTTTTTTTTTTTTTTATGAGGCAGTAACGTATGATAGATAGGACAAAACAAAAAATGCTATTAACAATCTTTCATTGCGCAAAAGTATTATTATATGAATGGCTCCCGTACAAAGCGCTTATGCGCATCCCGTGTGCAGAATGATGCGCTTGAAGCTTCATGGAGTCACAGCGCGCAGCGGCAGCGCTCCGCATTGAAAAGTTCAAAGCACAAAGTGAAGATATATTGATGCGTATTGTATTACCGGTATCTTGATTAAGTATAATAATTCATCTTGGAGAGTTTCATTGTGTTGACTGTCGTAACCGAATGCGACACGCAGTCTGAATGCTGAATGGACAATGACTGACAGCCACAGTGGAGGGAGCCATTTACGTGATCTTTAATTTAACGACTTAAATATTTATCTGTACCTCAAATTAAACTATGGAATGGTTTCAGAACACTTGGAATATAGTGCACGGAAACATTATGGTGTTTTTTTTTTTTTTTTGTGCCTTTTGTTGAGCTTAACAATAACACAGAATAGTACACGCACAATATCGGATTTGGATCGATCCAATCCGGCTGATACCTGATCTGTCAAAAATGGCAGTATCGGAGCCGATACCCGATCTGAGTATCGGATCGGTGCATCCCTAATGTTTTGTTTTGTTCAATGCGAGCCGCACACTAATGAATCATTTCATTATAACCAACAATGTGTAAACGTTGTAAAGAATACATTTATTGTACAGTTAAGACAGCTTTTTAATGGGAGTTCAGGGAGATTCAGTGAGCTTGTGCTTTAGAGTTTAACAGACTTAGTGATTATAAAGAGAGGCTTTTCTCTTGCTTTCTGTATATTACCCATTCACGATCTGAATACAAGTTTTGTTTCATGCTGCTGGGTACACTGCAATTTCTGGATTGACAACCGTATTTAAATGCGCAATTGAAATGGAAATTGAGATGATTGACGGTGATAACCAACGGATAAGACAAAAACGAGACAACAATTTAAATTTTTTTTTTTTTTTTTTTTAAAGTTCTTACTTTAACTGTTTTTGCTCTGGTACTGAAATTGGTATTGAAACCTGTAATTTTTTACTGGTATTGGTACAGACAACTGTAAATTTTAGACAGTGAAAACCCTAATGCAAAGTATTAATCAAGTAAAGCAGAAGTTAATGATGAATGATTTGGATATTGGTGTCTAAAAGCAGAAATGATTAAATATCAGTTTGTTTATCGGACAATTAAGCATAAAACAAATCAATATTCATCAATCTCTAGTTTTTGTGCATCAAAATTGGATTGAAGAGAATGAAGAGTATGTACGCAGTCAGCGTATTTTACTAAGAATGTGTAGCTCAGGGTAAAGGTGATGTGAAACAGTAATCAAATCAGGTTTCCCATGCTAGTATTATCTTCGCTTAACCTGATTGGCTGTTCCCAGCAGGTGATAGTTCAGTGTCACTTGTGGACATGAGAAAATATTTGCGTATACAGACTTGCTCTCGCTGTTGCTTTATCATGGTTGAAGCATTTTAACTGAACGTATTTATGTGTATTAATGTAGTCCCCGTTTACACTTGATGACAGTATTTTTGAATGCACAATTACTAATAAATAACTGTTAATGGAGGCAGTGGCTATGTAGCATTTGTAAGCATAATAGTGTTCTTGTGTACAATCCGTCATCTTGTGTAATTTTAAACTCCGTAATATTAGAGAACATTAGATGTGACCTCTTTGCAGAACAAGCTCTGCATTAGGACACAGTGCTGCTTACTTGCTTACTGCATTATATGAACTTTAATTCTGATTTCTCAGTTCATCGGAGACTCAAGTCTTTGTGTTAATGAGGTTCACAAGCTAAAAGATGCAACTTTTTGTTGGGTATGAAAATGTCGTATTAGAAATTATGAGGCTTGTCACCTCAACAGCGTGTGGCTCTCTGGGAAATCATCTCCATGGTGATTTTAGTTTTTTTTTTTTTATAAATGTGCACAATCTGAGCCTGCATAGATTTTTTTTGTGAGAAAAAAATGTACTGCGTTCTGCACCGTAATTGTGTAGGTATAAAACTCACAAGGTTTCCCTCAGCAATAATTAAAAAATTCTAATCCATAATTCCCTAATCTGAGGGGATTATAATGCACTTTTGGGGACATCATCAAGAGTATCTGTGCTTTTTCCGTCTTTTATTTTTTGTCTTTGAACTGTCACTTATCTCAACATAAAACTCCCATAAAATGGTTTGAGCTCCCCCCCTCCCCCGTGTTGGTGTACTTTCCTGTTTTAACAGGAAATAAGTGTGAGATATTTTAGTTTAAAATTGCAAATAGCATTTAGTTTAACACATTACAAAAATCACATTTGACAACAACACTTTTAAAATGTGTAAATCCAATCAACTTCCTTTGCAAACATTTGATGAATGGGAAAGGATGTAAAGCATTAAAACGTTAAAATGTGTTTAAATATTTTTGTCCATTTTGGACTTTTAGGAATTTACTAGCATAGACTAAAAGCTACAAGATTTCATGAGGTTGTTAAAATATGCATGTTTAGCAATTCCCTAGATATACTGTGAGTTCTGATCCATTCTAAAGTCATTTGGCGTTCATTTATTATTCAAAATCTTTTTATGTAGAAATCAGGGTTTATAAATCTCTGTGATTTCCTGCAGAAACTACATTAAGTTCTGTGACCGGTTCAGGTTTTGTTGAGCTTTTTGTCGACTGTGGCTGGTGTTTTTCTCTGAACCTGCAGCCGTTGACTGAGCTTGTGTGCAAAGGCTGCGTGTTGAATCATAACAAGTGGCCTCACGTGGTGCAGAGGGTGGGGTTCCTATCGGAATCATTGTATTCCACTCTCTTGCTCTCCTCCTCGTAGAGCGACTGCATTCCACTCGCACACACATGTGCTTCACCCTCCCTCCAGCAGGACAGCTTTTCATTTCCCAGCTACGTGCTGAAAACAGCTAATCCGCTCTGTTGTGCAAGTTCAGCGAGAGGTTGTCAACAGAGAATTAGAATGGGTGTCAACTTTTATGAAGTAGGGCTGCAGCTATTTTGATAATTGATTTATAAATGAGTATTCTTTAATTTTTCAGTAATCACATTAAAGTTATTGTTTATATAAAAATATCAGTACTACTTGCATTGTTTTCAGGTTTCAGTTATGGTTAATTTAAAGGGTTAGTTCACCCAAAAATAAAAATTCTGTCATTAATTACTCACCCTTATGTCGCTCCACAAACGTAAGATCTTCGTTCATCTTCGGAACACAAGTTAAGATATTTATTTTTATTTTTTATCCCCCATAAAAAGCAACGCAAGTACCACATTCAAGGCCCAGAAAGGTAATAAAGACATTATTAAAATAATCCACGTGAAGTGACGAGAATACATTTTGAGCGCAAAAACAAAACAAAAATAACGACTTTTATTCAACAATTTCTTCTCTGCCGTCATTCTCCTTTGCTGTTTACGTTCAGCGCTTCCAGGTTCTAAGGCAGAACGCCGATATGCGTTGTGCTGCTCATGTGTACAGTGTCTGCCAATACTGAGTTCTCATGTAGAACTTGGAAGCGCTAAAAGTAAACAGCGTAGGGTAAGGGATTTTAACATTTCCTTTACTTTTTTCGAAATGTGTGATAACAGCAATTTTAACTGCTTTGTTTTTCCGTAATGGAAATGTTTATATTATAAGAATATAATATAGCAAAAAGTAAATAGATTTTATGTTTTTAAAGGGGATCTATGCAGGAATGACACCCAGTATTCAAAATAGGTACTGCAGTCCAAATTCAAAATATTGTTTGGCCCGCCCCCTTGTTCAAAGAAGCGGGTTGCCAGCAACAATAGGTATCGCAATTGACAATGAAAGCTGAGATGACTTACACACTGTAACCTGATGAGTTGATTTATCTGTTTTAATATGCTGTTGTTCATAGATATTTAGATGAATTCAGAGGCTTTTTAGGTCAAGTAGAATCTGCGATTCGCTGACCCAGTTTGTTTGTTGGTTTCCATGGTTGCAATACGCTGTGTTTTCCGCCAACTGGCAACCTGTGATGTCGAAATACTATTGGATAAACTGCAGCACATGGTTTCGCACAGACCAAAACAAAGACAGACGTTCCGACACGGAATGCACAGTTCAAAGTAGAATATCTGGCTGTAGCATTGTTTTTCTGAGAAACGAGTAGGTGAACTCAGCATGTTTCCTAAATATCTGCAAACATATTGGGGTATTTCTATGCTTTATTAAAGTGAAAATCTTACATGGAGCCCCTTTAACTATGAAATGCTTTTTAACTACTTTTAAAAAAAAAGGTGTTTTTTTCGGGGAAGCTCTTTATTCCTACATCCTAAATAACTTGCGCACAGATGAAACACAATAAACGTTGTCAAGTTATATTGAATTCAGAAGCGGATGCCTGGCATTTGGGAACATGTGAGTCATGTGAGTCATGTGAGTCATGTGAGATGATGTCATCCAGTTATCCAATCACATCCTTTTGACTTCTCTGTAGAAGTCACGTGAGTTGACTTTAGTATTCAGGAAATGTATCCATCCAAAATGATCTGCGCATAGGTTTCTTCATGGGCATTTTTAGAATTTATGCGTATCTTTTTGTTTCCATCCAGCGTGTTTTATTTTATTTATTTTTTATTATTATTATTATTATTTGATATCCAAACAATTCACATAAAAATAAGTGGATAGAAATATAGCTATTGATTTAGTTAATTTCATAAATTTCAAGCCTGTTACAAACATGAATTAGTGCCTTGCATATCTTTTTGGATATAAAATGGACTACAAGTAGCAATGCATATAATACGTTACCCGTAATCCAAGATCAAGGCACCTAGATTTCCTTCATCCACCCAGTGACTTTGATCCTGTTATTTTTGTGAGGTGGTTCTGTGGTTTGTGCACACAATTGCCTTATTGTCACAGTGCTGAATGGCTGTCGTTAGACTCGATGGATGTCCTGAGAATGGGAGGTCTGATCCCAGCCCTGGCCTTGGCCTGTCAGTCTCTATTAATCTCCCGGGAGGCCCCGATGGTCAGTCAGTGGCCGCTCCAGGGCTGACCTGATTGGCCATCATTCCCTCCAACAAACACCCTTTGTGCGCAGACCCGCTGGCCTTGTGTGTGTGTATGTGTGCGTAGTCACACACAGGTGACCTCACAGGATCAGACGGCTTTTCAGAGCTGTTGACTTGTCTGTTTGTGTTGTTCTTTCCAACATGCTTTATCATCAATTTAGAACCACAGACAGACCCATTTATTTCAGTTCATTCTCTATTTATATTTCTCAGACTCACTGAATATCCTAATTTTTGGCGTGATTATACATTTTTTTTTTTTTGGTTTGCAGAATTTTTCTCAAATGATCAGAAGAAATCTCTGATCTCTTATTGTTTTGATTATTGTTGAGAAATTTGACCCATCACATCCTCCTAAAGTCTGTTTCTAAAGTGCAAATGTTCCTCAAAGCTTAGCCAAATATTTTGTGGTGTGTTGCACATTTTGGAATGCATCTTTTGTTGTTACACTACGCATGTGTCCTCCCATGAGTGTGAAACTCTTTCAGTTGGCGAGCAGGCTGGAACGCCTTGTCCAAGTTCTCTTGACTGTTCATGAGGCCTGTTCTTGTTTTCGCCATTTTTTTTTTTTTTTTTGATACTTACAGAAAGTACTGTGGTGGTGACATGGTGCAGTTATGCATCAAATGGTAATGCCATTATATTATTTTATTTTATATTTTATTTTTTATTTTATTAAAAAAACGTATAAAAAAACAATAAAATGGTACTGTTACTAATGTAAGCCATATCTAAATATATGATTTCTTAATATTGTGTTCTCACTGTGCTATGTCCTTGATGGAGATATTTTTATACAGATTAAAATTTAATCCAAATATAATTAAAGTAAAATTGAATGTTGGTGGGATTAGCCGTAATGTCAAATAAGTAGGTTGATGGGAATAAGCCTTTTTCTCTCATAATTAAGGACTCTCATAACTAAGCAAGTGGAAATTCCATGTTCCATTTTATTGTTCTGGAATGTTCCACACTTTCAACTTATTCAGTGACATACAGGGCCAATTTTATTTTCTGTGTGGTCAAAAAGAAATAACAATTATGTAAATGAGCCGATTTCCATGGAATGCGTCGATTCGTTGCACACTTTGTAAAACTGAAATGGCATACCACAGCACAGCAGCACAACTTCTATGCAGGAGCATCTGAAAAGAAAACATCCTAGGGTTCTCCAACCCCAAAACGATGAGCGTACTTGGACTATAATAGTGAATTTTTTACACGGCACTAGAATACAGTTGTCAGTCCCATATTTTGTGCTCAATACGGCTGCGTTCACGCAGCATTCAGTTTAATATGAACTGCAGTGGGTGTGATGCGCGTGGCTCAAACGTACTCTCTGTAACTGGTTACAAAGCATTTAATGCTGTGGTTGGTTATTTTAAAATAATCTAATGGATGAACTTGCACCTCGATTGGACTCATTTATTTAATAACGTGTTGCCAATCATTGTAAAACTTACTGCCATGTCTGACACAGTCACTATAGTTAGTTAGAATGCAGTTGCGACTTTAGCTGTTTGATCACACAGCTGAATGAACATATTCAAGCAGCTACTATAATCTTCTGAATGAACAAAACATTTCAGGACTCACATTTGTAAGCAGTTGTTGCTTGAAATCCCAAAAAATGACTGAACCCAGCCATAGAAAACACCTTTCCTAATTAGGCCTATACTGCATAAACCTTATCTTTTGTTATAAATGGTATCATTAGGTAAAAGTTCATACATAGATTAGTTACAGTTATTATTTATGAATACATTAACCAAAGGATTAATAGACTATTCAGTAAATAAACAATAGATTAATAATCAATAGAAAAAATTAGTTCCAGCCTTAGGTCAAACTCATTGTCTAAACATCATCACTCAGTCAAAATAGGGTGTTCATTCACTACACATTGTGTTGGTTCATTCGCGCTCCCCGTACGACTGTGATTGTATATTTTCTTGGAAACTGTGAGCTTTAGTGTTGCTGTCCTTAGTTCAGCACAATAGAGCTTTACATTTGGTTGGTCTGAGGAATGTTGCATCATAGAATGTGTGGCTATGACATCATTACAGCTCATTAAAAGATTCATGGTACGGCGCAGTGGCTGCATTATTACTTCAGATTTCTCAGCACAATCAGGCCGTATCATACTGGCTGATATCACTGTTGTTGTAATGCGTGTTGCACTGAAAATGGCCATTGTTGTGCAATTTTGATAGCTTATCCCATATGACCTCTTTCAGCAGCAGATGGGTGTATTTACTAAAACTAAACACTTTTTTTTCCTTTTTTTTTTTTTCCCCCGAAAGATTTGTGCATGCAGTAATTTTGACATCAGTATTATATATTCAGGAGTTTCTTACATTAGGTTGCAGACTTTTATTAAATATTCAATACATTTTTATTAAATGTATTGCCTAATTTAAGGATACTTTTGGCTAAGAATAAGTTTGTAGTATTGCTCTGTTTAATGCATTTATTGTATTTAAATCCATTTCACTGTATTTTACAGGATTTGTCCTCAAAATTAGTGCATACAAACATCTGACCATGCATATGGGTAAAAAACCCGTGCTTGGAACTCAGCGCTCGTAATCTCTGCTGAATTATGGGGGGGGCGAGCTCGGCTGCTGAGAGGGGTTGAGGGAAAATGACCACAGCGTCAGCTCTCTGTTTGTGTTGGACAGAGGAGATAAGCACAGCCATCCTGTGAGTATGTGTGTGCTGGCCTTAAGATAACACTGGAATGAGAGTTCAACTACAGCAAAAAGGCCTCCTGCTCTCATGGGACAGAGAACGGGGACGGCCCTGTCAGCTACTTGCTGTCTGAAAGTGCTCTGCTAAATCACAGCCCAGGAAACGCCTAATGACTGATGGTCCAGACTAATGTGGAAGAACCACAGGGCTTAGAGAGGATGTTCTGTTTCCCGAATCTACTCGATCTCACTGAGGAAATATGTACTAACTTTTTGTGACGCAAGTTTCCAGTGACAACTATATGTAGGGCTGCATGAAGCGGATTAATCAAAATGAGTTCTTTTACACTTGAGCAGCTCATGATCCAGTCATGATTTCAGTGTCTCAGAGCAGCTCGGTTTGCAGTAAATGTTGCTCCACATGAGCTTATCTCTGCATGTGCTTTGTTTGGGTCACTTATTGCTTGTATATGGGAAAGCAACATGCATCAACCCTCTTCCCAAACTTGTAATAAGATTGAAATATTATTGTAATTTAGATGTAGTGTGAAATAAAATAATTATATTATTTTTCTTAAATAATCAAATTTTATTTTACAGTGAAATATTAAAAGTGTTACAATAATACAACAATTTAATACATTTAAAAAAAAAAATTATATGATGATAATTATTATTTATTTTATCGTCATGTTGATATATAATCTCAGAATTTTGCACGCAATTATGCAACCCTACAAGAACAGCAGTCTGGAAACTTTCAAGGTTTTATATATTTTAGAAAATTTTGTTTTAGTATGTTAGGCAATTTTTTTTAAAGTATACACTTATATAGTACTTCTCTCCAAAAGTACTTACAACACCATCCACAGCCGACTGGCAATAGCAAGTAGCAAATTGACCTTTTGTCAGGCTGTGACATAAAGTCTATTATTGGCTATTTAATAATGAGGACAATCCTTTTGATCAGTTCTTCCTTAATTTCCTACTTTTATTCCATGCAGACCAACTTAAGGCCAATAAACAATCTTCGCTTGTGTTTTAGTCCATTAACATTTTTTGAATGTTAAATCCAGCCTGAATTTGCAGATCCTTTTCTCTCTGCATTATAACAGCCATACCTGAGCGGAGCAAGTGCTTTGTTTGGCAGTCATCCGGGCCTTTCCGTTGTAGCTTTCCACCCTGCCAGGGCCCCGAGCCGGGGGGGACATTACCTACCGAGAGCAATAATATTGTAACAAGTAGACAATGCATGTATGGGAGATGACCTCTGCAGGAGAGAGTTTCCAAGTACAACACCGCCCCTTAGATGTTTATTGAACTAGACAGCGTTCTCGACCCCAGAGAACGTCTTTCGACATGAAAGGCAGCTCCTCCCTGCACAGATGTCTTCACTTCATCTGTTTCTGTTTATGAAACCTGTTCTGCCCAATCTGAAATCACACGTATGAATGTTACAAGCATGACGTGAGCATCGTCTCGGACTGCAGATGCAGGGACAGATGAGGTTTGCGGTCCGTCTGGGTGGTTTTGTGGTTATAGGTGTGGGGGTGCAGTCGGCTCTGTATCCGATGGTCCTCTGTACGCTGTCTGGTTCTGGTGGGTGGCGTAGTGCTTGGCGTGAACTTTGGGGAAATCCTGCTTGAAAAAATCACTTCCATATGGAACGAGCAGTCTGGCTTCCACGGACAAGCAGGGAAGGAGTTGTTGGATTGGTTTGGCTTTTGAGAGGCATTTATGAACATTGTTGTTTGTTTGTAAACTATTTAAAGTGAACGGCAGGCACACCCTCGTTGTGTGGCTTGAATTCCCCTGTTTAGTCATTGCATCCATTCACTGTAGGAGTAGCTCATCGCCCCAGTGTGTGGCCGTAATGAAAGTTTAAACGAGGCTAGAGTTTCACCTCTTTGCAAAGTTTCACTGTTTAGTCACATACTGAGTGTTAATGTTGCTAATCCAAGCCTTCGAAATAAAAATATGGATGCGATCTGAACGATAATCATTGCTTCCTGATGAATTGTGAATTAATCAGTCATAATTGGTGACATAACTTTTTTTCCCTACCATATAAGTCCGCTCAAGGCAGATGTAATTGGACTGTACGGCGTTGCATAATTTAGAGGCCTTGGTGTGTGTGTGTTTGTCATTAGTTTAACCCGATACTGTTGTTTGCATGTGCTCACACACGCACACACGCACACACAGAACCACACACACTGACTGTTTTGGTTCTGTCAAATCTATGAGCTTGCATATGTCCCATAGGTTTTCCAAAATGCAAAAAGAATGGAATATTATTACAGTTTAAAATAACTATTTTCTATTTGAGTATATAAGAAAATGTAATTTATTCCTGTGATGGCAAAGCTCCAGTCTTCAGTGTCACATGATCCTTAAGAAATCATTTCTATATACTGATTTACTGCTCAAGAAACATTTATTATCGATGTTGAAAAGAGTTGTGCTGCTGAATAAGTTTGTGGAAACTGTGATACATTTTTTCAGGATTCTTTGATGAATAGAAAGTTCAAAACGACACAATTTATAAAAAAAAAAAAAAAAAAAAATATATATAAAATATATATATATATATATATATATATATATATAATTAATCACACACGCATACATCACACATACATACATGCATACATACATACATACATACATGCATGCATACATACATACATACATACATACATACATACATACATACATACATACATACATACATACATACATACATACATACATACATACATACATACATACATACATACATATTCATTATATGTGTGTGTTTTTGCAAAGAATTGATTCAAATCATGCAGCTTATTGAAGAGAAGAGTTTTATATCTAAGCGATCAGACTTTCACTTTGCACTTGATGGATAATAACGCATCTGAAAAAAATCCCATAGACTTGCATTGAATGAGGAAACCAAGCCAAATTTGGAAACTTGTGGGTGGGCTCTTTTGACTTGAACCAATAAGCAAACACCTAGAAACCACCCAGACCCCATTGGGATGTATTCCACCAGAGAAGGCCGGTTTAGAAAGCACATTTTGTGCCTGACTTGTCTATACAGTTAGGATAGAGAGTGTTTGTCCCAGTTGGCTGTCATTTGCTCAGGCTATTAGACCGAACTGAATGTTGTCCTGTGTAAAACAATCACTGGTTGCTGTCAGGCCCTGTTGTTCTCGCTGTGCACCCTTTAGATAGATGGCAACATTCTTTGGCATGGTCCTGTCTAGTTGGTATTTTGGGAGAGAATTTTGTGGGGTAGACTAAATGCTTTTTAGTATTTGCTAAGGCTAGCACTATTATAGTTGAGTTTGATTAAATCCCCATCTAATTATTAAACCTTTTAATGGGTTTAATGGATCTTCAAAAAGACTCACAAACTGGTTTGAATCAGTTTCATGAATCCTTCACTGAATGAACTGAATCCATCTGAGTGGTCGCTGATTGGGACTCACTGAACTGCAAGTTATCATTATCATTATGATGTTTTATTTATGCGTGATTCACCAATGCATGGTATTCTAATGATAAATCTAAATATAAGAATGTAATAAAATGCAGTTACAGCAGTAATACTGTGAAATATTATTACAATTTAAAATAACTGTTTTCTATTTGAATGTACATTAAAATGGAATTTATTCCTCAGACGGCGCAGCTGAATTTTCAGAAGCTATTATTCCAGTCGTCACATGATCCGTAAGGGTTTGTTCAAATCCCCAAAAATTAAACCTTTCATCTTTATTGAATCTTCAAAAACACTGCTTTGAATCAGTCTGATGAATCCTTTAATGAATCTATCAGAGTGGTCACTGAATCAGACACACTGAACTGCAAGTTTTCATTACTTTAAGTGATGTCTGTCTCAAAACAAAGCAAGTTTTGTGTATTTAAAGTTAACCTTTAATTAGTGTGATAACTGACTAGTTGTTCATATGATGACGTGTAGTTTTATTTTTTGTAGATATTTTTATAAAAGACATTAAGATAAATGGTATATGTATATGTGACCTTTTGTTTAAAGGTTAGAACCACAGCTACACCTTGTTTTATTACTGCGTTTACATGACGTAACGCCCATGATTTCACATTGACTGTATTATGGAGTATGTCATTTTCTTGTCTGATTATCCCTTGTCCTGTCGCACCACAGGTTTGTGTTTTTTCAGCTGTAATGACACAGTGTGTCCACGATGAAGGGAGAGATCCTTGTAACCTCCCATGACTCATGGTTGAATTGCAAGTGTCAAGGGAAAAAAATTCCTTCCCCTCTGTGATCGGTAGAGCATTTAAATCTTCTTCCACTTAACCACTGGATTTTATTTAACTGCCCAGGACTATTTCCTCCCCTCAATTTACTGCCAGTCTGAGCTGAAGGGGCAGTTCTCATCAGGCCCAGTGGCCTTGTGGGAAGATTTCAAGACCGAGGTAAATTACTCCAGCTCAGGAGACAGTAAATGGAGCGGCACCCTCGTGATCGCTCCGGTTACAATGCTACTACTGTAATGCTGTGGCCTAACCCTGGTCCTCCCATTTATTAACGCACCTGTCATCGCAGTTAAATATTTGCCGTGCTTGATTTTAGGGCTGCACGATTAATCGCATGCTATTCTCACGCGCATTTCGTCAGTAAAGCCGGTTCCCTGATTACCGCTAAATCACCATCACCTGCTTTCAAATGAAGCGGCATTTAATAGACAGAGCCGTAGATCACTGAAAAGCCACGCAATATCGCGTTCATATCGCAGATGAATCGCCTTCGATAATGAACGCGATATTGCGTGGCTTGTCCGTGAACTACGGCTCCGTCTATTAAAAGGCGCTCCGTTTAAAAACAGGTGATGGCGATTTAGCGGTAATCAGGGAACCGGCTTTACTGACGAGACACGCATGACAATCTCATGCGATTAATCGTGCAGCCCTACTTGATTTGTGACATTGCAGTTGTTGGGGTAATAAATAACACCTACCCACTCTGTTTCGTATCTGGTAACTCCACCCATGCAGACTGAAAATGAAAGCGCAAACTCTAAGTGTTATTGAACGACGGATTCATGCATATGTTTCATGTTAAAATAAAGGAGTAAGATATTAAAATTGTGTTCGATAATCGTATCCTATACTACTACTAATCTTTTGATTCATGGGTTATTAATAGGTTTGGTTGTTTTGGTTTCTCAAGTGTAAAGTGTACTTGCAGGAAGTTTCTGACATAATTTGACACAGTTCTCTGTATGTTGTCGTGCATTGATCACCCTCAGCAAATATTTACTTGGAAAGGAGATGCTTTCGCTCAGCTGTTCTGAGCTGCGCTCAGTGATGGGAGGGGTGTGTGTGTGACGAAGGACATGAATCCACAAGAGATGACAACTTGCATCTGGCATTCATTACCGATGCTGATGTTGAACAGGCCCTTTATCGGAAAGACTGTCATCGGCTTTGAGTTCTTTAAAAACTGCTTTACAGTTGTTGTTTTTACTCTGGAGACACCATGCCAGGTCAAGTAGTGTTGGGCCTTCCCCGAAACTACACATTTCTATATAAACTTAGTATCCGAATTGGTAGTTGTCTAGTTGTCTCTGCACCATCCAAGTTTTTTTCCTAACAATCAACAAAAAATCTAAATCAACCCTATTTTCTTTAAGACAAATTTAAACATCAGAATGCATTTATTTGATCGAAATACAGTAAAAACATTAATATTATTACAATTTGAAATTACTGATTTATATATTTTAAAATATCATTTTAATCTTGATGCAAAGCTGAATTTTCAGCATCATTACTCCAGTGTTCAGTGTCACATGATCCTTCAGAAATCATTCTGATATACTGATTTGCTGCTTAAACATTTCTTATTATTATCAATATTGAAAACAGTTGTGCTGCTAATATTTTTTGTGGAAACTGTGATGCATTTTTCATGATGATGAAGGTTCAAAAGAACAGTGTTTATTTGAAATAGAAATCTTTTGTAACATTATAAATGGCTTTGCTGTTACCATTATTGGTCATACAGATAAGAGTAATACAACATTCGAAATCATTGAAAGGATCTTTTATTTTTTTTAAACTCACAATAACAACAAAATGTTGTGATTTTTGAAATAAAGAAAACAAACAGAATGCGCTTTCTGCCATCTTGGTCTCTTAACTAGAGCACGTCACAACAAAACTCGGCATATACTTGCCTTGCAATAGAGGCTATTATGCCTATATGCAGGCTCATTATAGTTTTGTATCCTCTCAGTATATTTTTAAGTATTAAAAATAAATATAAATGTGTGATTAGTTGACTGAAATGGCTTGAATGAAAAATGACTAGTCAACTAGCAAAATCTTTAGTCTGGGGCAGCTCTAGAAATGTGCAACTCTATGGGAGCCAAACCTTCTACAAATGTCATTTTATATTGTCTATAAAGTCCCCCTGTAGTCAATAATTTTATCCCTTAAAACCCATCCTTGATCACCAAAATGACATATAATATAAATCATACTCCCACTATATTGCTTTTATATCAACAGAAAAATATACCAGGATAACCTTGTTTTTTGAGACTCTCCTGCTTCAGCATGGTTAATGATATGCTAAAGCTCACTGGCACGATGATGTGATTGGTTACAAGGTAGTGTATGATGTCACAAACACCAGCGATTTCAAACCGTGTTTTTCAAAACTGTCTTTGGTTCACTGAAGTTTTAAACAGAAAATACTCAGCAATAGTGTTGACTTATGAATTTGCACATAGTTTGTCTTAAAGTATATAAAAAATACCACATAGACATATAAACAACATCAAAAACTTGATTTTCACCACAGGGGGACTTTAAGAGGTTGTCTTTAAAAAAGCATAGGGTATTAAAGCACTGAATAAAAAATTTCCAAAACACGTCACTATGATTTGGTGAATGTTTTTTCTTTCCCTCTCTGACTTTGTAGTAAGTGAGATCAAAGTCTCCTTTGTACCTTTTGAAATTCATGCTTCGCAACCTTGATTTTAAAAACATGGTGCAAAAAGAGCAAGGTGGAGGCCTGTGTCTGTCTGCTAATGCCGTGACGGGGACACCAACACTGATAGTCTGTACATTTTTCCACTTTTTTCCTCTGTATTTTGATCACCTCAGTGAACACAAATGGCCACTGGGGAGCTCAGGCAGGTGTGCAGCTCCCCGCAAGCTCTGTTTAAACATGTTTGGCTTTCTTTTTTTTTTCTTTATTTTTTTTTACCATTAGATCTGAGTCGGTTTTTATAAAACATAAAGAGCAGACCTTCATTTCCCCAAAATTACAAGGCAGGACATATTCGAAACAAGTCATGAATAAGAAGATAAGGAAGAACACATTGCAACTTGATGCTTTTAATGTAGTACACTACTGTTCAAAAGTCTAGAGTCAGTAAGATAGATTGCGTTATGACAGTTATTTTAAATTGTAACAGTATTTCACAATATTAGTTTTTACTGTTTTTTTTTTTTTTTTTTTTTTTTTGAATCAATGCAGCATTGGTGTGCAAAGACTTTCAAAAATATTAAAATGAGTTACTTTTGAACAGATAGTTCAAAATACAATTACACTGCTATAGATACACTGCTACACATAATTTGAAAATGTTTTTGTTAACAAATATAACTATGATGGTTTATAGAATAACTAAATTTAAGATGTGTTAAGATGCAGTGTTGGATGTCTTCTAATATCTGTGGAAGCTTGTTTCCACCATTGAAAATAAAAGGTATAATTGCGACTTTTTATCTCACAATTCTGACTTTTCTCAGAATTGTGAGATATAAACTCGCAATTGCGAATTATAAAGTCAGAATTGCGGGATATAAACTCTTTTTTTTTTTTTTTTTTTTTTAAATTGTTAGTTTATATCTCGCAATTCTGACTTCATAACACAAAATTGTGAGATATAAACTATTCTGACTTTATTTCTCGCAGTTGTGAGTTTATATCTCGCAATTCTGACATAACTCGCAATTGTGAGATGTCACAATTACCTCTTTATTTTTTATTTAGTGGCAGTAAACAGTTTCCATAAATATCAGATAATCATTATGTTGACATCTTAGGTGTGCAGCTGAAACCTGTCGTATGTCTTTTGCTCTTTTTGCCAAATCATCTCAGGGGCAGCGGTCCAGCACAGCTGTGAATCTGTCTTCTATGACCTGGGCGAAGATGTCTCTTTGTTTAACAAAGCACACTGAGCTAATGGCATTACAAGCTGCTGTGGTTAATGGTCTCTCAGCAAATGGGCTGGCTTTTCCTCTAGTGAATATCTGGCAGAGCTGTGCTTCATTTGTCAGGATGTTGAAGGGTGATGGGCAGTGCTTGTAGCAAAACCATGTGGATAGACTTCGTATATTTGTTTTTGTTCTTTTAAAAGTCCATTGCGGCCCATCAAATGGACCACACCAGCTGTTTAGGTTTGTTAAGCAGGTCCACCCCGGATGAGCCTCGTGAAGTAGGACTAGACATTGTCGTCATGTGCAAGGAGATGTTGTTACTGGTTCTGAGGAGTTTGATGTTTTGATTCTGGAGACCTGTAAATCCAGCTCTGTTGAGAGGCATGGTTGGAAAAGTCTTGGGGTCTGACAGATTTATCTCTGCTTTATTAGGCCACAAAAATCCATGCTGTTACAGAGAGAACTTCTGGTTAGTGTAGTTCACAAACTGTCTCAGTTCAGTGATAGTGAGTCATGATAGCGGCGCTGTCTGCGAGAGGTGGCAGATGTTATGTTAATCTCTAAATGATAAGCGAAGATCTTTTGGTTGTGCTGGAATTTCTTCAGAGCTGTAGGCCTAGTTGGAGATCAGCACCACTTGAAGATAAGACCCTTAAATAGATTGAGAGCCTTATCATGTCTAAATTGGTTTAACGGTCTCATTCAAGATTTCAACTTAACGTAGTGTCCTAACCAGCCGTGACCACAACAAAACGTTTTGTTGATCATTTTTGGCCTCTGTTTAACTGTTGTAGTGAAATTTCATTGCTCTAAAAAAGATGAATTTAAGGATGTCTGCACTACTATTCAATTCTGATTCAGAGATTGTCAATATGTCTATTTTGCTTTTATATGAAAGAAATTTCCAATCAGCTAATGTTGTAAATTATACAAGGAACCATCTAGCATGGTACATTTAGTGATTAATCAATCAAACTTTTTCAAACGGTAACTTTAAGTTTGAGTCTTTTTGACTGATTCCTTGAAATGACTGCTCTGAAGACTCGCTTGTTCTTGATTCAAACGTTAACTTTTTGAAGGATACGGCTCATAAGTCACTTGTTTGTGATTCAAAAGGTAAAGTGTGTTTGAGTCTTTTTGAATGATTAATTAAAAAGATTGTTTCCTAAGAGTCACCAATTGAATGATAAACAAGTGACTTCTGTGTTTGTGTGTCTTTTTGAATGATTCATTCAAAGGATTGGCTCATAAGAATCACTTGTTCTTGATTCAAACAGTAACCTTTGAGTTCATGAGTCTTTATGAATGATTCATTCAAAGGATCGACTGGTTTGTGAATGTGACTACACTGGTTTCAGTCTGTTTTTGATTCACTAAAAAGGAACTGACTACACTTGTTAGTTGTTTATTGTCAGGAAACAGTTGATCTTGGGATTTTAAGAACTGATGTAGAAATCATTCAAATTGAAATTCGGGTCATTGATAAATAGGGTTTTTAAAAGTGTAAAAAAAAACATAATGGAGATATAATTAAAGTTTATAATTTTAAAGTTTTATTAAGTGTTAACAATGAGATTATGTGGTTTTTATAATCAATTAATACTGCTTTTTAATTTTTTTTTTATTATTACTTTTTTTTTATACAAGATGGACAAAATTTGTCCCAAAAAAGTCATTCGGTTTAACCAAAATTTCGGTTTTACCAAATGACACTTTTAGTTATACCGAATGGCGATATTTTCAAACAATGCTAACAGGCTAGCAAAAGGACAATCAAACATTTTATATTTAATACAAGTTTTTAAATTTTAACAACATCATCCATGTTTTATAGGGGTTGACAAGATGTTTTGGAACAGGTGTATGAGCAAGTGAAAACATGAATTTTTCAAATAGTTAAAAGAGAGTTAGTTACTTTGCTTCATGGCCATGTGGTCCTTTGCAGGTGTCTGAATGATGTCACATCCTGTCACATGATATTGACCACATGACTTGATCCAAAACGGTCCCTTTTTACATTGGTTACTCTGAATGACATCAATGAAATTAGTTTTTCCAGACATTTTTCATAACAAAACGACTTTTACACATAATTTTAATACCATTTTGCACAATGTTGATATATGATGTTATAAAATCATGCCAGAATAAAAAAAAACAAAACATTTATTACATTTTAAGATATTTTAATCACAAATGAAATGTATTGGCCTTTGAACGGTTAAACCGAATGTCATTTTGACACTTCAAAATCTTTAAAATACCTTTATATGTAGCAAAATATAATTAAAACCTTTTTGTGCCCAGTAAAACAGATCTAGTTGTATTACCTTGCATACTTTATTAATAAAAAAACAAAGATATGACATTTAATGTATTTGGACAAAAAAATGACCCGTCACATCATTGACATCATTGATCATTGATATATATATATAATTGGAAAATTGATATTATGTATATGTATGTATGGTGTTTTTTTTTTTTTTTTTTTCTTGTTTTTTCTCTTCTCCAAATGCACAGTCCTATTCCTATCATTCAAGTGATCTGTCAGTTTTCACAATTGTGTAAATGCCCTAAGCCATCCCGAACCCTATGGGGCTTCAGAAGTGTGCAGAAGTGTGCTCATGTCATCCTCAGAGCTGACCCACTGCAGTCTGCAGACACATCCTTTCCTTTGCAAGCTCGGCCCCTTGTGCCTCCATCTTGCCCTTGACCGACCCAGCCTCAGTCTGACTCAGTTCTGCAGAGCATCTGCCTCAGCTAAACCTCTGATGACGTACATGTTATTTCAGCAAGTATACTGCAATATATCAGCAGAAAAACCTTGTGAAAGTCCATTAATGTCATTTTCATAGTCGAGTCTCGCCGATGAAGAACAGCTTCTCTATCCTTAAGTATATCCTTTCATTATTTTTTCCCCTGTTGTCCTGCTGAGCACTTTGGCTTGTCTTGCAGGAATTGCTGATTTAAGGAGTCATTATTTGACCTGGGTTACAGCAGGCATGACAGAAAGAACACGTCCCTGCGGTCTCCTGCTGCCGTCATGGCCCACCCATGATTGATTCGGGACTTGTGGCCTGGCAGGAGCTGGTCTGAATGGGAATACCTCTTTATCAGAGATAATACAATAAATTGTTTTCAGTGTAGTTAACTATTACTTGTTGTTTAATTTTCACTGTATTATTCATTCAGTTTCTAGGTAACCAAAATCTAAAAAAAAAAAAAAATCAGTATGTCATCTCATAATAATGAATAGTTAAGATTGCCAAGAATCAATATTTTTAATTTAGGTTCGCTCGTTAGATACCCTGTATATTAATCAGTGTTGTGTTGGTATGGTTTTGGTAATTTTTGTTTTGTATTTGTAAGGTGTTTTGTAATTGTGTATGTATGTATGTGTATATAAAATATATATATATATAATATATAATATAATATAATATAATATAATATAATATAATATAATATATATAAATATATATAAATATAATTAAAAGCATAATACACACAAAATATCTAAAATTATAAAAAATTTAAAAAAATGTGTTTAAATTTACTTTTATATTTATAATATTGTAGCCTCAGAGATTGCTACTTTTGGTTTTGCATCAGTCTTGTACATTGACTCGATAATTTAATTCTTGTACAGATATGAAAATGAATGCTTCAATGTAATAACCTTCAGGGAAGAGTTCTGGCATCACAATCCACAGTGATTCACACAAACCAATGCAGCCGCTGGCTAAGACCTCACAGAAGTGCTCTAGGGAAAAAGTAAATACTACATGGAGAGAGATAGAGAGACCTTGATGTTGTTCCTGCACGCCGCACATTTCTGGACCCACAGGCTGACCCGTCTCATTGCTCTGTGCATTTGTGCAGATGATTAACAAATGAACTCAGCCTCACCCCTGTTATTAACCAGGGATGTGGAGAGCGAGCGTAATTCCATGATTCATCATCTTCTCTGGGTTTTAAATTTATCTTCTCACAACTTTGCATATCAGTTTGGACGTCAGGGTTTTTTCCCAATCACCTTCTCTATTTAAAGCATATGAATGCTGAGGTAACGGTTAGTCTTTGCTGTGCTTCGTAAAACAACCTTTTTGGGCTTGTTTCCTTGCTGGTATGGATTGTATACATGAGCAGGTGATGCTTTTTGTAAGTTTCTAGGAATGTGCAGTACGTTAACTTTTAAGAACCATAAAAATTAGGATATGGACCAACTACTGTATCGACTAATTTCACGTACAGCCGTTACTGTATATTTGTTACCATTTTTCGGCTTAGACATTTAATAGTTGTGGATAGTTATCAAACATTAATATTAATAGGGTTCATGGAAAAACCTGGAAAAGTCATGGAATTTTAAAATAGCAATTTCCAGGCCTGGAAAAGTTTTAGAAAAATAAATTAATCCAGATGGTTTTAGAAAAGTCATGGGGACTTGTTTCACAAATAACTGTATAATAGAATGTGTTTAATTGATAATTTTGGTTAAACAAATTCCATCACATGATATTAAGTTCTTTGCAAGGGGGAACGTCTGGCAAAGTTGCAGCTTTTGTAATTATTTTGTATTAAACCACATAGCTTAATTTTAGTTACGATATTCTGTGGTTAATTTGAAAATTGAACTGTAGGTCATGAATATTTGCCTCAGATGTCATGGTAAATTATTGGTAAAAATGTGTATAAACCCTGTATTGAGAACTGGCTTGTTCTATAACTTTACTACAACAACAACAACAACCAACAACCAACAACAAACAACAACAACAACCAACAACAACAACAACCAACAACAACAACAACCAACAACAACAACAACCAACAACAACAACAACAACAACAACCAACAACAACAACAACCAACAACAACAACCAACAACAACAACCAACAACAACAACCAACAACAACAACCAACAACTACAACAACTGATATGCTCAAACATTCCTCCAGAAGAACATTTACTACAGGTGTCTCCATGCAGAGCAAAATCAGGTTAATGGACAAAAATCTAGGTTTGCCCTTCATTTTTTTTGCGTAAACTGTTCTTGTCCTGCTAATGGCTTAAGCATGCACAAAATTATGAATGTCATTGCATAAGAGTAACATAAGAGAGTTTTAACAGCATTTCATTGTGGTTTAGAAATGGTAGCAATAGTGGTGGTTTGTATAAAACACAGAAATCAGTTGCTTGTGAAAATAACATAATAGTCATGCAACGTTTTTGTGGTAATATAATAGATTTCATGTTTTAAAATGGCTTTTGATGCTGTAGATCAAATAGGTAAAGTTTTATTAAAGAATTGGTAAAATCTTAAACCGACATGCTATAGTTTTTTTTAGAGAAACTCGAGTTTGAAGTGTTCCTCTGTGACTCTAATGATCATTAACCAAACACTAAAGCTCAGAGAGGAGTCTTTCATAGCTGGTAGTTAAACTACAACTTTTTGGGTTGTTGTGATCACTTTGATGGTTTTATTTTTCTGCTTCATGTAGGTGGATTAATCTTAACTGACCATTGCATGGTCAAAGTAGCACATTATTGGACTGTTCCTGAATGTCTGGAGTGCCAGTTTGCTTTTAGAGAGCCATTGTGAGATGTTTGCCTTCATACTCATCTGATATAATCTGTAAATATTGCCTCCAAGCTGCGAGAACTACATGCAGTGAAATGCTGCTGAGCTTGCAGTAGTTTAGTTTATAGTTCAATTTGACAAGCAGGTGCTAATGGATTGCCTTTTCAGATATGTTGTTCTAAATGGTGTTTAGTTTTATTCCTGTTTCTGCTGAACTACGTGCTTAACTTCATCTTATCTTCTTCCTCCTCCTCTTATTTTTTTATTTTTGTCAGTGCTGAGTGCCTTTTGCTCACACGTTGGCAGCATTACTTCATCTAATTAGCTGTGTGAGACCATAAAGCTGGAAAAGACAAAGTTCATTCCTAGTAAACCAATAAACGCTCAACTAGATCAGATTCAGGACTGAAGAAATAAGTGCTGTTTGAAATGCAACTGACCATTTTAGGGTGTTTTCACACTTTCTGTCTGACGTCAGAGTATGGTTCATTTAAAAGCTGTTTGGAAAACAGACATCTGTCGTATGGTTCATGTGGTCTGCAAATGACGACAATCCGGCCTAATTTGTAAAAGAGAACTGCTATTAATCTGTTAATCTCATTGACGCCCATGTTTGAACGGGACTCTGGTCCAGATGCGCTTTTCGGCACTGATAAAACGTACCCAGCTGGACTGGTGGTGGTCTCAGGTGTCTTGTCTCATGGGCGTCTTCGTCTGCCAGTGTTGCTCCACTAATTAAAGCCACCAGGGCTCAGAGGATGTTCTCACTGACAAGGAAAATTATAGTCACTACAAACTCCTGCTGCGTCCGATTGGAGACTCTGGCATTAATGTCAGCCTGTGAACACGAGCTGCTAGTGGGGAGGAGGATTATTGTTTATCACTTATATATTTAGCCAAGACGAGACAAAAAAAAGACCGACTGGCACTTTACATTTAGAAGGCTGTCAGGGTGCAGCTTCACAAGGTCCTAATTGGTCCCTCTCGACTCTCGAAAGTGAAAATAGACTTTCTTTGTTATTAAGATGAAGATGGAGAGGATGGTTTATTCATTTTTATCTGCTTTTTCAGAGTTGGGATGAGTCATGATGGTCGAGTATTCATCCAAGAGCTTAGCTGTTCGATAAGATTGACTAGTGTACACTACCGTTTTATACGATTTTTTTGAATGGTTTTGAAAGAAATCTCTTGTTCACCAGGACAGTGTTTTTTTTTTTTTTTAAATCAAAAATACAGTAAGTAAAATAATTTTGTAAAATATTTTACGTATTAAAATAAAAGTTATCATAAATTGTTTTGAAAATGTATTTCTGTGGTGGCAAAGCTGAATTCTCAGTATAGTTTTCATTGTCACATGATCGTTCAAAAATCATTCTAATATGCTGATTTGGTGCTCAAGAAATATTTCTTCTTATCAATGTTGAAAACAGGCGTGTTGCTCAATTTTCTGGAAACTGATCCTTTTTTGAGGATCCTTTTGATAAATTTAATGCATCTCTTGTTTTTTGGTAATCATGATTTATGGCTGGGCAATATGGCCAAAAATGTCAGTGCTTCCCACAGGTTTGAAATATACTTGCGGGTGAAAAATCCTCCTATTACCCATGGCACAAAAATGGTGTACTACATGTGACAAACAAATAATGTGTGATTGTTATTATTTTTTTTAATTGACTTTTTTTTTTTATTGAAATTAATTTTAATTAATTTTAATTTTAATTTTAATTTGTACTATTGCAGGCTGATCTTTCAGATTCTTACAATCGTCTTAAACATATTATATAAAGTAGACATTGTCATAATTCATCAACTTGAGTTCATTAGCAATCGCTTGGCATAAATGCGCACTTTTCATTGATTGAGAATCACTTTGAAGCAGTCTGAAGCGCTGTTGCATGAGCTTGTAGAATGCGCAGCAGCGCCGCCTTGTGACTTTGCAACATGCAGCTCTCTTTGTGAAAATAGCTCTGACGCACACATAACGAGCAGTTATGAAATGCGTATTTTTCACTAGTTAATCGACCGTGGATGGTTTCATTATCTTGAGCGGATACAAAAGTATACGAGGATAAAAATATAAAAGCATAAATGTCCCCAAATATACTTGGGCGGCGGTTAATAAACCTGGGCGGCCCGCCCAAGTAAAGTCTATGTGTGGGAAGCACTGAATGTTATCACAATATTTTTTCCCATATCATACAGTATTGATATTTACCACGTTTTCCACATATTTGGAGCACCTTGAGAATTAATGTAAACATAACTTGTTTGTTTAAAATTAAACTCCACAGAGTAGCTACCTTTTAATTTAGGGCCCTATGAAATCCATTTTATTTTTCCTTAAATTCTGTTTTCCATTTTATATTTTAACCATTTTGTTTTGTGGTTTAATACAAATTTATCATAAATTGTGTCTAATTAAGTGAATTAATAAAACTTTAAAAATTTTTATGATATTTTTAAAAATAATAATATAGTTATTGTCATTACTTTAAGAATTACATTTTAGTATACAATAGTAATATATTTCAGTCTTAATTTCAAGTTAAACCAGACTTTTATTTTGACGTTTTGTCATGAATATCTTTTTAGTTTCAATTTCAGCATGTATTTGACAGTTTTTTTTTTTTATCAAATTAAATGGTAAAACGATTGTGAAATGACTGTCAGAAGCAGCTCTGGAGATGAAGTTCATGTGTTCATATCTTCATAGACGCAGATGCTAAAAACACGCGTCTCGCGTGTTTTAGTTTCTGTAGTAGACGAAAATATGGCACTCATTCACACAGATACATGCGGAAATTGCAGACTTATGAGCGATTGCACTGACTGGCTGTTGTCATGTTTATTTCTGCTGTGTGATAAGCTGTTAGATTAATCCATGTACTTTTTAATTCATAATATCCAGCATTGTGGATCATGTGTTCTGATGTCACATGGCAATGACGATACTGAACTCCACAGCAACACAACTTGTTAAATTATTGTCTGTTTACTTTCATTCATAGCACTTTTCAAGGCATTTGATAGGATGTTTATGATCCAGGGACGGGGCAAACTTGAGGGTGTTATGTGGTGTTATAACCAAACTTGTGTGATTTCATGTCTATTTACATTTTAATGCATTTAAGTGAAACTATCGAGCGTTAAATCAAACATTTATTTATTTATTTTTTTTTCTGTTGTTAACTATTAAAAGTATACCATCAATATCGAGACCGTTTTATCGCCCAGGCCTGATTGATCTGATTTTGCATAGTAAAAACCATAGTTATTTATCCACTTCAAAGCACTGCTGCTACAGCCATACAAAGTCATATAGACATCTTTGGCCGTTGCATCATTTCTCGTGCTGTTTTTGCACATCTCATTTACACGGATCGAACACAAGCACTTGAAGGCTTATTTTAGATACTTTTGTAACAGTAGGCGCTCAGCATGGGACTGGATTTAAAGAGTTTAGCTCTGACTTCATGGGTTTGCTTAATGGTTATTCCATCTGGAGATTTGAACATACTGAGTTTAACAGTTTCTGCTAGCTTTTAAGTCGCCCATTTACGCAAAGCGATCCCTCAATCTCAGGACTTTAAATTGCCCACCTGCCATTGCCAGTAACCTCAGTGAGGTGAGATGGGCTGCCTGTGCTGTAAATCAGCTCAGACTTGACACTTCCTTAGTCATGGTGAGTGTTCCTCTTGTTCCCTCTGGCCCACTATTAGCCCTGTTCTATCAAATTGAGCTGGTGCTGTTGGATCTCTTGAGCTCTTTTAGAAGCGGCCTGCGGTTCTACTGAAATGAGAGCAGAACGACAAAGCTGCTGTATCGTCATCTTTGTTTAAATGTCACATCCACTTTTTCCATTTTTCTTTTTTAATGGTTAAAATAAATTTTAGTAATCAAAAAGCATGTTTAATTAAAGGATTAGTTCACTAACATGAAAATTACCCCAAGCTTTACTCACCCTTAAGCCATCCTTGGTGAATTTGACTTTCTTTTTTTCTGATGAACACAGTTATATTAAGAAACATCCTGATGTGTTCAAGCTTTAACATGACTAATGAGCATGAAGCTTAAGAAAGTGCATCCATCGATTAAAAATGTACTCCACATGAAACAACAATTTATTAAAAGTTTACAGAAATTTCGTGTTTTTTGGGATTCTGTTTTAATGGTTTAATTTTAATAATCAAAAGGTGTTCAAGTAATTGAATTCAAATGAAATGGTTTATTTGTGTTGTCTGTATTAATTTAGCTGAATTTATGTTTTAATACACATTATCAAAATCCTATTGTGAAAAATCATAGGGCCCTACTCCTATTTTTAAACACATCAGGAGTGGTTGTGTATTTGTATGGTCAGAAATTATAAATTTATATAAGATCTATTAATTTCTATCAGACAAACAAGAAAAATAAAATTTAAAATAGCTTTGCAGCACCTTCTATTTGCAGACCGATTTCTTGATGCATCTACTTTTTATTTCAGATTTAAAGGGATAATTCACCCCAAAATTAAAATGAGCATAATTTACTCGTCCTCATGTCATTCTAAAACTTGTATGACTTTCTTTTGTGGAACACAAGGTTTGAAAATATTTTTTGTTCTTTCAGTGGGATCCAATGTTGTTTAGACCCCATTAATGTGAAGAAAATCAAATGGGTTTGGAATGACATGAGGGCAAGTAGATTATTTAAGATTAGATTATTTATCCTTTTTAAGAGGCCCACCTTTTTTTTTTTTTTTTTTTGGTGGAAATTGTAGGGCTGGGTAAACACATATCGATTTCTCTTTTTTTTTTTTTCATCTATTCTCATTTTTACGAACCGATATTGATTCTTAAATCCTAAGAATAGATTAGTCTAGTCTGTTTTCAGTTGATGAATGAACAGAACATGTAGCGTGCCTCCAATAAATCGCAATAATCTTCATGCTTTGTTACTTTTGATATGAAGTTAAGTCTCAGATTTCAAATGACGTCCATCTTATTATAAGATTCAAAAAATAAATACCATTTTGACGCTGTTTAATGTGGCATGACAGATTGCTGTAGCGGCAGCACGAAGCGCATGTGAACATCCTCTCCTCTGCTTTAATACCAGTTACAGCATGAAATAAACATGACTTAACATCTGAAGGTATGTTAAAATGTACAGTACAACTTACCGAGATCCATATCATGTCTCGCGTAATAGCTCAATCAGTGTTTCAACCTCGGAAAGATGTCAATAAAACGGCTTTTAAACAATGTCACGTAACGTCACATTCACCTCAGAAAAACATATTCAGAGAGCAACACTCTGATAAATATTGCTATGCACCGTTACATATTCATTATAATGTTCTTCAATATTTAATGCATGTTTGAATAAATCAGTTATGACAGCCACAATTTAAATGTTTATATTAAAAAAAAAAAAAAAAACGAATTGGAGTAGAAATATGATTATGTAATTCTAAACTTACTTATTATAAAAAAAACAGAATTGAGTCTAATTTAAGTGTTTTGTATATGTTAATTTTAACCTTCAATACTTCAATAGCAGTACCAACTGTAGCAACTGACTCCCATGTGTAGTTTACTCTAGAAAATTTGCCATGTACTGTAACTGATACACTACATACAAAATAATTGATATTGTATCAAATCGAAAATCTTAATTAAATCGAATTGCAAGCATGTGAATAGAAATCGAATCGTGAAAATTGTCAATACCCAACCCTAGGATATTGCAGAATGGGCCCAGATTGTGCTCTTGGACCTCCTAGGTTCTGCTGGGGTTGCTTAAACTGGCGTATGATATCTCCAACAATAACTTGCTACCGTAGAGAAGAAATGTCCTATTATGGTGTTTGCTCTCTGTTCTACCTGAATCAGGCATGAATGGTTTGCTTTTTCTGCCCATATGTGGTCACTGGTCAGGTTGAGTCTTTTTTTGGGAGTACTATGTTGTATCAAATGCTGAACATGTTTGATCTCTTTAGCTTGGAGATTTAGGGTATTCTGAACCATGAACCGAAAGCTTTTCAAAAGTATTCTTGTTATATTGCATTTCCCAGCACAACCTCACCAGGGAAGGTTAGGAATAAGCTGTTTGCTTTAAATAACATGTGATTTTCCACAGTGACACAAGGAAGTGGCCAGTAAGAGAGTGCTATGAATTCTCAGAAAAGGGCGTAGCTGTTGTTTGTTACCATTACTTAAGTGGTGTCAAATCGCATGGATTGGTCCATCACAATGCAGAGAAACTAGAGAGTTTGCCAACACAATCTCACAGTCACACTCCCAAATGTCAACATAAAGAGCCAAGAAGTGATGCAGTGAGTGTACTGAAATTGTTTCTGCACGATCAAAGTATTTTCCATTGTGCAAATTAACCCTCCCAAATTCCAGAGTGTTTGGCTCAGACGATTTCTCGAAGGGCTGAAGATTTTGGCTATATCTTTCATGTTCTGTCTGCATGTGGTGGTCTTTTGTAAAAGCAAAAGTTTGGGTTTCGTCAGGTCCCGGTCAGTGCATACCTCAGCGGTCCTGTCACAACCTGGTACGAGGAGGGGATAAGCTCCACTAATCATCCTGTGAGGAGATGCAGAAATTACTTGTGAGGTGCAGAAAAAATCTCTGCTTTTTTGTTGTAATTTTTTCCTCTGGTGTATTACAGCCAGGGATAAGTTATACACTCACGAATATCATTACAAATCATCAAGGGTTAATGATTATAAGTGCCAGTGCTGGTGTGAAAGAATGTGAGCAACTTGTTCCTGAAACCAGTTTTTTTTTTTTTTTTTTTTGGAATCAGAAAGTGTTTAGAACATTAGATGGTTTCTGGAATGACAAATGTGTCAGGTTTTTGATGTTGTAATCAGATGTGATCTGTGACAAAGTGATTGTGAATTTAATTAAAATTCAAAACAGTCACACTGCAGTGTCGTGATCAAGAGATGCAATCTGTGTGTGAAAAATTCAGAAGAAAGCTCAGCAGATTTCTGTGGAATTGAAAGATGCAACATTTTAAAAATTCTGCACATTTCACACTTGTTGCGGTTTTTATTTATTCTTCTTAATTAGTTATAGATTGATATATCAGCCAGGCTATTTGAGGATTTTTGACCAATGATTATTTTTCCAATTCAATAATACTTTTTGTTAAAGGGTTAGTTCATCCAAAGATGAAAATAATGTCATTTATTACTCACCCTCTTGTTGTTCTACACCTGTAAGACCTTCGTTCATCTTTGAAACACAAATTAAGATATTTTTGATGAAATCAGATGGCTCAGTGAGGCCTCTATTGCCAGTAATGTCACCAAACCACTCAAGATCAAGAAAGCTACTCAAAACATATTTAAAACTAGGGCTGTCAAATGATTAATCACGATTAATCGCATACAAAATAAAAGTTTGAGTTTGCCTAATATATGTGAGTACTGTGTATAATTATTATGTATATATAAATACACATAAATGTATGTATATATTTAAGAGAAATATGTTATTTATGTACAAAATATTTTTATTTATATATAATATAAAAACAAATACATATACTTGTAAATATTTCTCAAATACATGAATGTGTTTGTATTCATATATACATAATAATTAGACACAGTACTCACATATATTAGGCAAAATCAAACTTTTATTTTGTATGCGATTAATCCCGATTAATCTCTTGACAGCCCTATTTAAAACAGTTCATGTGAGTACATTTATAAAGTAATGAGAATACTTTTTGTCTGCCAAAAAAACAAAATAATGACTTTTCAACAGTATCTAGTGATGGCTAATTTCAAAGCACTGCTTCGAAGCTTTACAAATCTTTTGTTTCGAATCATTTGTTCGGATCGCTTATCAAACTGCCAAACTGCTGAACAAAAGATTCGTAAAGCTTTGAAGCTGTTATGCTGTTTAATCTTGATGATTACATATGAATATGATTACATATGCTATCGCTTGTTTTGGCATCTTATTCGCATGCGTTTTGATCAGGAGATTCAGTACTCTTTCAGAAGGTGTGTAATAGCGCCCCCTACCTTTAAAACACTGAAAGCTGTAAAATGCTGTAAAAACAACCGCAGCTGCAGCAGTGCTCCTTGACCGCTAATGTTTCATCAGCAGTGAACAGAAGGCCATCGAAAGTTTGTCGTCATGTTGATTCTACTCAAAAACAATGTGACCACAGCTGGTGTCGGGTGTCGCTTTAATTTGTCCGGAGGTTCTTGTCCTTCTGCACAGCTGAGTCTTGCTCCTCATATCCGACCCCCTTAAGCACCATATATAGCATGTTTCACAAAATATAGTTTCAGTTGTTCCATTATTCCCTGGGTCTGTACTGTGAGCTTGCATGTGGTAGCTTTGATATTTGATCATGGCTGTCTGATTTATTTCCCCAATTATTTTGATTGATTTATTTATTTATTTTTTATTTATTTTTATTTTTTTTTGCTGCTGTACCCTCACATGACACCCAACACATTTGAGAGCCTTCCTCATCTTTAATCTGGCAAAGAAATAATGGATGCCAATTATCAAGTTAATTATGCAGTTATCAGTTATCCAGATGACTAGTCTTGGGAGCGTTTTAGGAAAAGGTCAGGTGTTCGGAGGAAGCACAAGATGGAATAACTTCACTAGCTGTTTGAGGCCAAGTGTTTTTTTGTTTTTTTTAGGTGTTCAAGGTGAAAGAGCCGATCTCTTGACGGGATAAAGGCGAATGTGATGCTGCTTGAATTCTGAAATGTCTGCAGGCAAGAAAAAGTAATGCACTGAGGCTTCCTCTTTCATTTAAACTTCGTCCAATATAGCCGGTCAGATTAGAATCAGGTTGTGGGTGGGAAGATGTAATGTGACTCATGACTCTGGAAGCTCATGTGACTCAGGAAAACCCAGAGAGAGGTTTTTAAATGTGGAGCATAGCAGCTGAGGAGACTTACACTGGCAAGCTTTCTCTTTCATGTCAACACACAGGAGAGTCCTTTTTTCTTTTTGCTACCTCAGTGAATCATTACTGGCAACGGAGGACACGGATGTTCCTGCTGAGTCACTGCTATCTGAAAGTCCTTGTTTTTTGTTTTGTTTTTTTGTTTAGTTTTTTTACTGACTGGAAGATGGTTTTGACACACTTTTAATAATGCACAAAGAGATGGGCGAATATTAACTCTCTCTCGATTCATGTCTCTGGCTTGATTCGGCCTAGCAGAGAGGAAGCCGCAGGGCCTGTTTGTTGGCGAGATGTAGAACGCTGGAGCTCGATGCATTATTCAGTAGCTTGGCTGCTTGTCTCTGCTTATCAGGTGACAGCTGCCAGACGAACAGGTAAATATATCCGATAACAGGGCATGATATAGTGCTGCAGCCTGGAAGAAAAGGAAAAGCAAAGGAATTTTGTTCTCTTTTCTGGACCCTGACTGGATGGAATGCTGTTATAGATGCATTTCGTGTTTGATTAACTGTTTATTCAATCAATTGAGTAGCCCAAGTCATGTATTTCAGTTTGGTTTGATTGCATAAAACATAAACATTCCCTGTTTCTTTCCTCCGTATTACAGGACAGCCACTGAGGGTGTATGGATTGGCCTTCAGACCTTGGGCGTCCTGTCGATACTTTGCACAAATGATCTTGGTTCAGTTGTGCCCTTTTTGTAAGATGGATGAATCTTTGCAGAATGCTTATGTCTTTGTTTGTCCTTCCTCTTCCCATTACAGTAAAAATAACTGTTAACTTGTGGCGATTATTTTTTATTTATTTATTTTTTTTAATTTTTTTTATGTGAAATCACTGCAGCAGCATTTTTAAGTGAAGATGTCAGTCTAGTTGCACAATTACATAAGTTGCTTGGAATTGGTGCACCAGCTTCCCGAATGTCCAGATAAGCCATTCTTCCCTTTCCAGGAAATCTGCAATTTAAAATGTTTGTCTGCAACCTGTGGTACCATCCATTGTAGGTGCAGGGTTCCCACAATCATGGAAAACCAGGGGATTTTAAAACGCCTGAAAAATATGAAAAATCATGGAAAAAGTGTTATTCCTATAATAATATAACAATTCTTTTTTCCGCCCTTAATTTTTTTCAGCAAGACCTTGGTGATGTGTGATTTGTTAGCGAATCATTCTTTTAAATTGTTTCATTGAATCTGTCAGTAAATCATTTGGAATATGAATTATATTTTTTAATCCTCCTCATCCAGTAATCACAAAATGCTGGAAAATGTCATGGAAAAGTCATAGAAATTCATTGGACAAAAGTTGTAAGAATGCTGAAGTGACTTCCCTCCAAATTAAATGAAATGGACACATGATTGGTTTCCTTGGCTTGTTTAAAAAAAATAAATAAAAATTTAAAAATAAATGTTATATATATATATATTATTATTATTATTATTATTAATAATAATAATAATAATAATAATAAATAATAATAATAAAAAAATATATATAAAAAAATAATAAAAAATATATATAAAAAAAAAATATTATATATTATATATATATATATTTTATTTTTTATTTATTTTTATATATATATATTTTTTTATATATATATTTTTTATTATTATTATTTATCTCTCATAATAATAATTATATATATATATATATATATATATATATAATTATTATTATGAGAGATAAATATAGATAAATATATAACATTAATTTTTACATTTTTATTTATTTTTTTTAAACAAGCCAAGGAAACCAATCATGTGTCCATTTCAGGAGGTAGGGGGCAAAAGCTGTATGACATTTATCTTCATGACACCTCTGGCTATTATTCTTCCTGTCTCAAACAGGAAAAGGACAACAAGAGGCTGGTAAACCAGCTGAACCACAATCCCTTGTCAGTCTGCCTGTAGGAAACCGCCTGGATCCTCTGGTGGATTCAGAACAAAGCAGTCAACATTTATATGAATGAAATGCTCTGGGCTTATGAAGTAGTATGCAGCAAGCATGAGTACTAAAAAAAGCAGCACAACTGTTGGGGAAGAAGAAATGGATATGTTCTGTGGAAGATATTATTGTGGGTTTGGTTGAAGGTATAGGCTCGCATTACTGTTGTACAAAAAGCTTAAGCCATTTGTTATTGATCAGAACAGAGTGAACTTTGTCTTAACCCAAAGTACTGTTGAACTTTGTTGTTTATAGGGATGCATGATATGTCAGTACCATATTGGTTATTAGTGATGTATGTATAATATACAATTTGTTAACTTTAGTTTTTTTTTATTATTAATTTTTTTATTATATATGCATTTTTATTTATAATTTATTTATAATTTATCAGTTGATATTGGATATTTATTTTCATTATTTGTGCATAATTTTTGTCATCTAACACTCATCTACAGTTAATCTTTTAAAAACTTTAACATTTTACAATAGCATTTAAACTGTTGATTTTAGTGTTTTTTAATAGATTTAAGCAAAGCAATACCAGTACTCTTGATTGCAAAAGGTGGTTTTCACACAAATCAGCCCTGTATCGTCATTTGAATTGAGTTGTAACCAGAAAGTGAAATGTGAAACAATGAAGTACCTGAGAAGTTTGGAGAAGTTTAGGAAAGGCTGCGGTCACATTAAAGATTATTTACACTTTCAGAGCTCAATATCTGATAATCAGAACCGCTGAAGCGCTTGCCGGCATTGAGCATCCATTTCCCTCAAGTTTTTTTATCTTGATTAACACATGTTTGCTGTCTGCTGCTTCCCATGTCTCTGTTGTGCCTGTTTAAGAGAAGTTTGACTCAATGTGAGAGTGAAAACCTCATATCATTAATCCAGTATCATTTGTAAGTACTGGACTGTAGTGGCCTGGTTTCACATGATTACGGCCGTGTTGTTTGCCTGCGAGTAGACATTGATAGAGGGATTAATGTGCCCGCTGATGTGGCAGTATTTAAACAAGAGGTCAACTGGCCTGGCTTCAAACTGATGGCGATGCTAATGCAAGACTACAGGATTCCAGGCCATAGTGTGCCCTTGAGGAAGGAATGCCTCTGGTTTGGCTGGTTTAGTCTGACAGCTGTGGGACCACATCGACCCCAAAGCACAACGTCCACCAGAGTGCCTCCAGTAACCAGAAATGCACTCTCCGTGTACCGCCACTTGTGGTCCAATGTGTCACCAATGATAAATGAGCTGCACAAAAACTCACTGTCATGCTGTTTGTTGTTATAAGACTTTTTAGCAGGAATACAATGAAGGTTCTCCCTCATGGGACGATCATTTGAGCTGTAGATGCTTGAGTTGGGGGCTGCTGTGAAGGCCTCAATGCGAACCAAGCAGGTATTAGCTTTGGCTTCTCCATAGTGGTATTTAAGCCTCAGTTTTGGGTGTTGTCCGCTTGCCTCAGGACTGCTGAGTCAAAACTCTCCACGAAGAGGAAATTGTGGTTTGCTCTTGGTGATTAAAAGGTCAAGAGTGGGCTTCCTCCTAAGTTGTTTTCCTTCTGCACACCTGTCTGTTTGCAGCACAGCATTCCATGGTTTTGATCTAAGCCAATTGGAGTTCTGAGGCCTTCGGCGCTGTAATTTTATCCTGGAGGGGTTGGAAACGTAACGGCAGGGTTTTTTTTTTTTTTACTCTGAGGCTACATCTACATTATTCCGGATACATTTAAAAACAGCATTTTTGTTTCAAGACTCTCTCTGTCCCCATTAGCGTTTTCCAAAAGTTGCTCGTCCACACTGAAATGTCAGAAAATTCTTACATCATCTTACTGTGCATGCATAAAACGTAATAAAAGTTGACTGAGATGACACAGAGAGAACGGATATAATAAAGTTCTCATGCTAATCTTTTGGCATAATTTTATTAGTGAAATATCCCACCACTTACTGATGTGCCCAGGTTGCACTCCAAATCACCTATTCCATAAATTGTCTAAAATGCAATTGCCCACATTTTTCTGCAAGATGCAGCACTAATCATCTTTGCAGGATGTCATATCTGAGTGAATTTTCTGTCATCTTTGCCGGAGGATAATATGAAGATTGTCCAAATTAACGTTTATTTTTAACAGCACTTTGAAAATGAATGACAGGAACAACAGTGCTGAAATAACCATATCTATGGGTACAATATGCGTCACTTGACCAAACATTTTCAAATACCTCCATTTTCAGTCCATACTACAACTAGAATACTCCATTTTCAAATTTAGAGGTTGAATCAATTGAGAGAGCGTATTCAACAAGCTCAAAAATTATGTCTTAGTGTTGGCGGAAGGCCAAAAATGTTTTCAGATATATCCGGAATTAATCTAGACGTAGCCTGACACTCATTACCGGATATTTGAATTCAGCTCGATGTTGTCCTCTGCAACATCCTGATTAGTCCTGTAGATCTCGATCTCGGCAGGCCAAGGACGGCCGGAGCCCGATCTCTCTTCACCATTGAAGGACATGTAGACATGAGGGATAGTGGCCAGGCGCTTGTGTTCCTCTGGGAGAGTGCAGAGCTGACGATAGCACACCCTTCTTCCCTTGCCTATTCCTTCTGTGTGGTGATGGAGAGATCCCGAGAGACCTGCCCTGACCCCTTCACCCTCCACCCTGATGGATGGGCCCTGGAGAGTGATGCTCAGCTTTTACACTTATCCTGCCTGAGACCATTTGCTTGCTTCGCTGCAGCTGTTTTCCATATAACTTCAAAAAACCTTGGCAGTATTTTGTAACAGCAGATTGAGAGATTTCAGCTTGGTGTTCAGGTACAAAAAAATAAATAAATAAAATGTGGAGACTGAGAGCACCAACAGGTCTGCCTGTCTCTAGTCTATCTAGACAACATTTTAAAGCATCTTACGGTGTGTTCACATTTAGAAGGTTTGGTTTGATTAAAACAAACTCTGGTGTGATTGCTCTGTTAGTGTGGTTCATTTGAATAAGTGTGAACGCTGGCATCCGAACCCTAGTGTGCACCAAACAAGCTGACCAAAACGGCTGAAAAGGTGGGTCTCAACCCGCTTCCCAATGAACTCTGGTCCGTGTTGGGTTCATATTTCAGTCGAACCACACCAAAGATATCTAAACCAAAAACAAGATGTGATGTCACTAGATTTTTCTTGTCATAAGAGCTACGTTGCCCATTACAGTTGTCGGAGTTGTGTATAGTTGTCATTACACAGGTGTCGGAAACGCTGTCACCTCGCAGCAGATTTTCATTTGTGTGCAAAAGGGGAATTCCTGCTGCTGTTTTGACTCCTTTACACATTTTATAAGCTCTTTGTGAGTTCTCAGCTGGTAAAAATACCATTATATGTACGCACATACAACAAGTGTATTTAGTCCCACACACAGTTTTGTTGTAAAATATGTCATAAATGCCTAGATGCATCCCAAATGACGCACTATACACTATGTACTTGTGCACTATGCACTCATCCATGTAGTGCGTGAATTGTATAAGGTTATTTTGTCATTTAACAACGGAGTCCAATCCTCCCTTCCCCTCCACTACGTAATTAAAGCTGCGACAGTTGAGTGCATGAAGTGTCCAACATTCCACACTTCGTTTTTTCCGTTAATTTAGTGCATCATCCGGGTATTTAAAGTGCACTTTTTCTTTTTGGAATTTTCAGTGTGAACGCGCTACTGCACTATTTGTACTTAAAAACGTCATAGAATAGTGCACAAGTACGCGAATTGGGACGCACCTCCTATTTTTGGTTTGGTCTTAAATGACAGTGTGAATGCTAAGCGAACTAGCACTAAATGTTTCATTTTCTTTTTTGGTCTGGACCAAGAGAACCAAACTACAAGTGTGAACACCCCCTTAGGCATGTTTTTGATGTTTGATGTCAGGGTCATTTTAAGCAACTTTTTACTTCCAAAATGGGGAAGAATGAGAGGCAAGATATAGAAATGTACCATCAATCTGTATGCATCACAGTTGTGCTTGTCTCATGCTTGCAGAATCCTTGCATAGCCACAGCCAAATATATGGATTCACTCACCAGACCCAGAGCGTCTGGGCCCTCAGGATGTGGCCATTCTGTAAACTTTCATCCATGTTTCCTGTGTGCTTTGTGTAGTCACACATGAGAAATGAGCTTGGCTTCGTTCTCACCTCTCAGTCATGACTCTTTGCCCCTCATTGAATTCAAGCACTGAGCTTGGGCACAGGATCAGCGCCACTCTCTAGTATCCCAGCATGCACCAGATCTTTTGTTTTACTCCCCTTGCCATTTATCCTGCATGACTGTGCTAACCAGCACATAGCTGAATGCTGTCTCCAAGGAGGAATAGCTCTGCGGATAAGCTTGACTGACTTGCTCGGAGATGTGCAGCCCACATTCCTGTTGGTAAATCGGTGTCCCTTAAATTTCTCATTTCCCTGCACTCTATTAAAAAAAAAAAAAAAAAGGTTCTTTTTGGCATTGATGGTTCCATGAAGAGCCATGGAATATTTCCATAGTGCAAAACATTCTGTCTTTACAGTGGAAAAAAAGGTTCTTTAGATAACTAAAATGTTCTTCACACTAAGAAAAAATGGTTCTTTTAAGAACTGTTCACTGAAATGTTCTTTGGGGAACCCAAAATGGTTATTCTATGGAGTCGCTGTGAAAATCCCCTTTTGAAATCTTTATTTTTAAGAGTGACTGTCTCGCTTTATTTTCAGTGTGGTTAAGAGTGACCCTTGACAAACCACTCCCAAACTGTAGACTGCGTGTATTGGGAAAGGAATGCGTAAGAGTTGGATTTACAACTATTCCTCCCTCTCTCGCCCTCTGCTCTCTCTCACTCTTTCTTTCCCTCTCTTTTGAGAGAGACCGAAACCACTCTCTATGTTGTTAAGGATTCGGGGAGGGGTTGACTCATACAGGGGGGGATTTGGCAAGAAAGCAACAAGTGTTCGGCTTGAAAGAACCTCATTGTTCCTCTCCGTGGAGAGACTGTCCCTAGGTCAGCAGCCGTCAGCACTCAGCCCATCACACTGGAACGACTGTAAGCCTACTAGACGGGCTCCAAATCACCCCACTGATAACAGCTGCTGGGTCCCCGCTGTAAATGAGGGCTGCGGCTCAACGACTAATGGTGGTCATGCTCCTCGTGGGTGTATGTATTCAATGTCATTCACTATCATTGGGTTTCATTGAACGTTTGAGCTGACAGAGCCTGTTTTTGTGGTCAAACTTAAGCAAGTTTTGTGCTTTGATTCTTACTCTGCAGAAAATTCAGTGGATGTTTCCTGTCATTTTCTCTGAAAGGAGTTGATGGCGATAACAGTGACATAAATTAAATAGATGGGTGGAATTTTTTTTTTTCCCCCACTATTAACAGAACTTTCCATCATTTTTGAGATAACTCTTCTATGCCATTGATGTAAATCCGGCTTTCTGTGTTTTTACTGTTATATGGTTGGGTGTGCTATTATGTAACTTCTAAAAGAGTAGAGAATCTTTGGATCAAAACAGGCAAAAAAAAAAAGCAGAAACGAGATAAAAGCATTGCTTATGCACATTGTATTTTATGTGTCACGTTGACTATTTTAACAATGTCTTTTAGTTCTTTCCTGGACCTTAAATTATGGTAATTATATTGCAAAAAAAAAAAAATTCTGTTTAAAATGTTTTTAGAATGTTTTTATTTAAAAGCAGAAGCTCTTTGAATATCTAAACATGCAATATATCAATATACATATTCAACAACTTATTCTGGGGGCCATGAAAGTTGAAAATGAAGAAAAAAAAATGTTTGTGGTGGTTGTCATGGAAAGAGTTAATATATTTTAAAATGTCATTTATTCTTGTGTTGGCAAAGAATCATTCTAATATGCTGAGTTGGTGCTTTTTATTATCAGTTTTGAAAATTGTTTTGCTGCTTTATTTTTGTGGAAAGCATGACTCTTTTTTTTCAGGTTTCTTTGAATAGAAAGTTCAGAAGAACAGCATTTATTTGAAATAGAAATCTTTTGTAAAATTATAAATATCTTAGATCAATTTTGATCATGTCTTTATTAAATAAAAACAAAAACTTAAAAAGATGCTTATGCCACACTTGAGTGGAAGTGTAATTTTTCTGTTACTCAGTAAATTAAAACAATGCTGTTTTGCTACTTTTATTTGTATGCACAAATTTAAAGGGTTAGTTCACCCAAAAATGAAATTTGTCACAAATTAAGATATATTTTTGTTGAAATCCAAGAGTTTTTTTTTTTTTTTTTTAATCCGCAATAGAAAGCAACGTAATTACCATCATTTAAGGTCCAGGAAAGTACTAAAGACATTGTTAAAATAGTCAACGTGACTACAGTGGTTCAAATGTAATGTTATGAAGTGATGAGAATATGTTTTGTGCACAAAAACAAAACACAAATTATGACTTTATTCAACAAATTCTTCTTTACCCTGTCAGACTCACATAAAATAAAACAGCACATATTTTGAACTCATTTACTGAAACTGTTCATAGGTATTCACCTCAATATTGCCATTTTTACTACTAAGGTTTAAACTGTAGAAACTATTAAAATATTTCCTCCTAAGTAGAGTCAAGTGGACACTGTCATAAAAATAATTGGGATTAACGATATAACTGTATTAAGATTACACATAATGTACAATTAAATCACATTCTGGTGGTTATATAATCATGACAGGCCTATAGTCAACAAAATAATATTTTCATAAATATTTTACATGTTGCTCACCCCTGGTGTGTATATTCAAGTTTGTGTGTTAATGTCTGATGGGGTTGTGTCCAGATCCTGCTGAACTGAGTTAATGCTGTGCAAGCACTGTGTTTTATTGAACACAAGGGCAAGAGGCCATTATTGGATTCTTGTTGTTGGGGGGAAGGGATGCCCTGTTTCCAAAAATTGATAACTGGTTGTGAATGTCCACTGGTTAAAGATGCATCTCTCATCAAGCACTTAATCTTCAATGGAGCACCTTCCTTTTTAGTAAGAATAGACAGCAAATTTAAATGGACACAAAGGAAAACAAGGCTGCAAAGGATAGACATACAGTTAAGTATGTCACAAATGTATTATCTTAAAGGATTAGTTCCCTTCAGAATTAAAATTTCCTGATAATTTACTCACCACCATGTCATCCAAGTTGTTGATCAGTTGAAAATAAATTAAGGTTCAAGGTTGAAGGTCCAAATTGCAGTTTCAATGCAGGTTTAAAGAGCTCTACATGATCCCAGCTGAGGAATAAGCGTCTTGTCTAGCAAAACAATGTCAAAAAAAAAAGAAAATAATATATACTTTATATAGCCACAAATGCTCATCTTGCACTGCTCTTAGATGCGCCACACATCACGTAATCACATTGGAAAGGTCACGCGTGATGTAGGCGGAAGTACCATAATAGGGTGATCCTCCAATTTCAAAATCGTCCAACATTGTTGTTTTACCTTATTTTGCAAAAGGCGTTTGACTTAGTCTTTGCATGTTCACTTTGTAAATACTTGCTCAATACTTCCACCACGCTTGACGCGTGACCTTTCCAACATGATTGCGTAATTGCACACATCGCAGAGCAGTTCAAGATGAGAATTTGTATAAATATTTATTTTATTTAGAAAATAAATAGCGATTGTTTCGCTAGATAAGACCCTTATTCCTCGTCTGGGATCATGTAGAGCCCTTTGAAGCTGCATTTAAACTGCAATTTAGACCTTCAACCCATTGTACCCTAGTGAAGTCCACTTTATGGAGAAAAAAAAACCCTAGAATGTTTTCCTTAACCTTATTTCCCAAATTTCACTTGATGTTTTTTGGCAATATATAAAGAGAAGTCTTTATCGACTGAATGATCTGCACTAAGGTACAGAACACCACAACCTGCTGACCTTACTTCTTTCCCCTCATTTGCATCAAATTTAATATGCTGTCTATGGTCCATTCCCAAACCAGTTTGCCCTTGTTGTATAGGTGGATAAGCGCAGCCCTACCTTCATCTCTGATTTTAACTAGACTACCATTTGGAAATCATGGGGGAAGGGAGTGGTCATCGTGCATAATTAATGCGGTTAACTCTTTATTCTCACACACGTCTTCAAGCTTTTAAACCGAACCGCGAGGAACGCTTGGGCGCAAGGGCCAGACCACGAGGAGCGCCTAATCCTGCTACACAAACAAGCTGCTAATCAGATTTAACAGGGCTGTGTTTGGCTCAAATCCACTCCCTTCTAGACCTGGATGAGGTGAAGGGAAAAAGTACTGTATCCTAATTGGCTGAGCAGGCTTGCAGCTCTGAGCTGATTGGCCGAGCAGGCCTGGCCTCATCTGCATGTAGTGTTGTCGTACTAGTCATGTGGTTGTTCTAAATCCTTTGTTAATAGAAAACGGCACACACACACATGCTATTCTAACTTGACACCATTGTGAATGGGTTACATGCATCTAAAAGATTGTCCTAGGCAGAGTGTATATGCATGTCCGTGTGTTTTCAGAGATTGAAGTGACAGATGGAGACCCAGATGTGTTGTTCTGCTGCAAGAAAGTGTGACATTGGTCTTTCTAGCAGCTGAGTTTTTAGCCCAGGCTAACACTGATGCACAAACACACACACACACACATACACGCACACAGTGTTTCAATATATGGAGGAACAGGTGGTCTCTGATGTGCTGTCAGGACATGAGGCTGCTATTGAGTCAGGCTGATTTGATAGATTAAGAGATTTGCTTTTTACAGCGATTATCCAAATGAATTGGTTAGTTAGCCTGACGTTTTCATGTCCTGAGGAAATAAAACTAATTACCACTTAGTTGGATTGACCAGTACACAAAACATGCTTTATCTTGCACAAAATTAGATTTTGTCACATGTCAGTGCTCTGGGGTATCAGGAGTGAGAATACATTTAGGAATTACATCACTTCCTTTGTCGAATTTTGTTTTCTTTCTCATTATTTTCTTTTATTTGTCATTATTATTAATTATTGTTATGGATTATTCATTATTATTATTAATATTAATTAGCAATATTTATTTCATATTTATTAATATTATTATTATTATTCATTGTTATTATCAATATTTGCTGATTTGGCCGATAATCTTGTATGTAGTCTTTTTATCTGCCATAATACAGAAGCACTAAACTTTTTTGTAATTACGTATAAGTAATAACCTTTTCTAATTATATAAAATAACAAAAAAACCCACAAATTTGTCCACTCGTCCAACCCTAAAACCTATCGTTGTTTTGAATGCACCTGTGTATTTGTTTGCATGGATAAACGCAAAAGAACACAAGACCCCATAGAAGACTGGTCATGTGACTGGTGTGCGTTGGAGCGTGTCAGAAGGTGCACACACTCGTGCTAACAGCAGCTCAGACTGCATCAGGATTAGTCTTCCCGCCTGAATGCTGGTCAGAATGAATGCTGGTCCAATCAGCAGGAGTCTGCTCATTTATGAATTCTTTCCCCACTACTGCTGTGAATGAAATTAGGTGGAAAACACTTCTCTAGTATTCTTAAAAACCTAATAATCTGCTATACATGACATTGATTTTTCCACACATCATATTTCTATCTTTGTTTTGTTTATTTATATACAGGCTGAGATTATGTGCGGTCCTAAAGTGATAATTCACAAAAGTTTTCTAGAGTTGTTCCGTCAGCTTTCTCTCTCAGGACGGTGATATATAAGAGGTGTTGTTATCAGCAGCTCACTGTTCTGTGAGCGTCCCGTCCACCGCGGGGGGTTAACAGCATCTTCAGCACGAGCTCCTGGCCAGATCTGCCAGCTGCCAGCAGGGCAAACCATGAGGATGCTTAAATATGTTTCTATTCTGGGATGCAAGCAGGCTGTTTATAGCTGGACATGGTCTATTTCCATTAGAAATTCACAGTCCTCTCTGGACCGAGCGGAGAGTCTCCTGTAGCTCAGCATTTTACTTTAAGATGTTTGGACATATAAAGAATCGATGGAGCTTGTAAAGTGTGAGGTTTAAAAATCTCAAGAAAGGTTGATGCTTTTACTGTGTCTGTAATTGAAGCTCTAGAACAAGCTACTTGGCTGCTTTTAGCATCATGGATCATTTACACTGCATCTAACATTGCTTTTTTATTGAATAATCTTATTTAACAGTGTAATTTTGTTGTGTATAGGGATATTAGTATGTGTTTGTCTTAATGAATATGCATGTATAGCAAAAAAAGATCTTTATGGTCCTACAACTGCTGTGTCTGCAATAAAGCTTTGTAATCTCTGGCAGAAGCTATATGGAAAAATGCTTTACTAGGAAGAAACTAGGGATACACCAATATTCAACTTTTTAGCTGTACCTATGTGTTATAATTAGGTTTATTAGGACTGATAACCAATATTATGGCCAATATTTTAAATATGTAAACTGAGACATGAAAAACAGTTTTGATCTTTTCAATTATTTTTTATCTGATTAAAATGTTAATACCTTTTTGTAAATTGGAATAATAAACTGAATATGTTAATATTATCAGTCGATTCAGACTGATACGGTAATAATAATGATAAAAAAAGTAAAAATATTGGCTGATGCCAATACACTGCCTGGCCAAAAAAGTCACTGTTTGATTTCTAATAGGCAAATACTTAAGATTCTATGGATGTGTATCATTATTACAGTGATTATTATGTTTCTAGCATGTTATATATTTGGCAGTGGTTCTTCTGACTCTAATTGATGTAGTGTGCAGCTTTACATTTCTTAAACAACCATCCTGAAAGACACATCATGGCCATATTCCAGGATGACAATTTCCAGATTCATCAGGCTCAAATTGTGAAAGAATGGTTTGGAGGGAGCATGAAGAATCATTTTCACACATCATTTGAGTCCTGACCTTAATTTCATTGAAACCCTTTGGGGTGTGCTGAAGTAGACTTTACAGAGTGCTCACCTCTTGCATTGTCAAAACAAGATCTTGACCAAAAATTGATGCACCTCTTGATGGAAATAATCAGTAGGCTCTGTGGAGTCTGTGCACACTGTGCTGCCAAATTTTTGTGTTCACTCATACACATGCGCAAGGTGAATGTTGAGACCAAAGAGACTGCTAAGTCCAGTAGTCAAAGAAGAGTGCAAAAATAGCAATTCAAAACAAAGCTCCAAGAACAGTAAGCAATAAAGGAAATCATTCTCCATAGTTTTTGTCTTAGTTTTGATCCTTGCTCATCCGTGGTTGAAGCCGCCCGCTCTAAGCAGGACTCGAACCCGGGTCCGCCGGCATGGGAGTCGGGCACTCTAACATTGGGGCTAAAGGCCGCAGTCTCTAGCGTCATTCGCTAAAATGCCTCTTGAGATCAGCTCTTATGAACATACATCCGTTACACTTATACTGAAAGCTGTGCGAATACACATGGAAATTTAAGTATTTCCTTTTGTTTTAAAGGAACACTCCACTTTTTTTGAAAATAGGCTCATTTTCCAACTCCCCTAGAGTTAAACAGTTGAGTTTTACCGTTTTCGAATCCATTCAGCCGATCTCCGGTTCTGGCGGTACCACTTTTAGCATAGCTTAGCATAGTTCATTGAATCTGATTAGACCGTTAGCATCGCGCTTAAAAATGACCAAAGAGTTTTGATATTTTTCCTATTTAAAACTTGACTCTTCTGTAGTTAAATCGTGTACTAAGACCGACAGAAAATTAAAAGTTGCGATTTTCTAGGCTGATATGGCTAGGAATTATATTCTCATTCCGGCTTAATAATCAAGGAACTTTGCTGCCGTTCCATGGCTGCAGCAGTGCAATGATATTACGCAGCGTCTCTCACAAACGTCTCCATGGTTGCAAGGCACGTTCCCTGTGCAAGCAGGGGCTCACGGGCGCTGCGTAATATCATTGCACTGCTGCAGCCATGGAACGGCAGAAAAGCTCCTTGATTATTACGCCGGAATGAGAGTATAGTTCCTAGCCATATCAGCCTAGAAAATCGCAACTTTTCTGTAGTTAAATCGTGTACTAAGACCGACAGAAAATGAAGAGTCAAGTTTTAAATAGGAAAAATATCAAAACTCTTTGGTCATTTTTAAGCGCGATGCTAACGGTCTAATCAGATTCAATGAACTATGCTAAGCTATGCTAAAAGTGGTACCGCCAGAACCGGAGATCGGCTGAATGGATTTGAAAACGGTAAAACTCAACTGTTTAACTCTAGGGGAGTTGGAAAATGAGCCTATTTTCAAAAAAAGTGGAGTGTTCCTTTAAATGTGAAGTGATCAGTAAAAAGATAATCCCGCTCCAAATGCACACCATTGGCTCCATCTGTTACTTATACTTAATACTTAATACTTAGTGACTTCTATAAACATAATTTTATATCCGTTTTTTATTAGTCAATCATTTTTGCATCTTTAGAATATGGAACATCCTTTGAGTCTTTGAATATGATATTTTATTTAGAGCTGTGCGTAAAAGATGGAAGTTCACTCAGAGTTTAGTGTTAATCAGGACAGTCCCACAGGCTCAGAGCTTTGAAGAATGATAACACGCAAGCAGTGTCTGTTAAAACATGAAAGTAACAGAAGTCCTTACACTCTTTTTGACCCAACTTCACATACCAACTGCTCTCTACCCTCTGTTCCCATTCTCTGTCCATTTTTAATTATATGGCTGTTCTCAAAGCAGCATCTTTCTGTTTCCTACTCTCAGCTCTGTCACATTTGTTTAGAGCTCCTCAGAGAGCTAAACAGTGCTGGTTTGATGTCAAATGGAACAGATGCTTTCATTGCCTCATCGACAGATGTGTCCACCTCATCCTCCTCATTTTGTGTTGTTAGCCTTTGCATTTGCCTTTTGTTTCTTGTTTATCATGATTATTAGTTCAAACATTTTACTAACTGACTACATTTTACTGACTCTATAATATAATACTATTATTATTATTTTGGAAGTCGGAAAAAGCTAATATCAGGGCTTTTTTCCCATATCAATCTGTATATTAATCTTCTATACCAGGTTACAGGCTGAGCAGTAACTAGTTATTAATTTTTTTCTTATGCATTCATATCAGTGACTCATTTTACAAAGTATGAACTTTGTATCTCTAAATCTGTGCCTCCCTAATAGTTTGTAGGCTCTGGTGTTGCCTGTTTCTTAAGTTTCTTTATTGAAATAGTAGCTTTGCTGGATTATTTTCCTCTAGAAATGTCACTTTTTTTCAGTCCTCTTACGCACAGCAGCAATGTTTTAAAGCGCACAGTGGTGATTAACCTACTTTTAAACCTGTGATTATAGATCTGTCGCTTCAGGCTGTGGTCCTGTGGTGTTTATCTTCCTATGATGTCACATGTTTTGCATTTCCACACGCTTACCTCATCCATGGCTCATTGTTTATCTGACAACTCTGTCACAGACTTGTGAATAAACCCTGACCCAGCCTTTGTGGAGTACACGGTTACTACATCCACCACACTGAATGAAGCATTATGGGTGTGTGAATCATTTAACACTATACCAGAAACAGTGTTGTAATAGTTTCATAGATAGAAATGACTAATCATCAGGAGATGAATGTGGGTGGAGATGTTACTAATAAACTAAATTGAGGTGGCTCTGCCAGAATCACACATTCTGTCTTTGTTTTCCTGGAATAAAAAGTAACTTGTTAAACGAGCTATGTAGAATTCAGAAACCCTTGTTATTTGCAACACCAGTGGCCATTCAGTGAACTGCAGCCAACAACGTATTCCTCATGCTTGCACATGAAACGGACAAGAGACTGAACATGATTCAAGGCCCTGATATTCTCACAGCAAAGTTCGGTTTCATCCTTCGCTTGGAAATAAAAAGAAGTTGGAAATACCTTTGCAGCGATATACTTTTAATAAACTTCCCAGTACATTTAGATGACAATAAACACAAAAAAATGACAGCGGTGAGAAAGCAGCAGATCTTACCGATGTGGATATGTTTGCATGAGCTCTGCAATTCACCAGCATCATGTCAACAGATGATAATTAAAATGACACTGATAGTTTGATAATAAATTTTATTTGAGACTATAGATATACTATATAGATCTGCCAATGTGAGTCTATAATTTGAACAAGTCAAATTTTCTTTCCATTACACAATGACATGACAGTACAGTACAGAATGGAGAGGCTCTGTGGAGTGCCTGTAAAGTTCAACTTTCGAATTGAGATATTTATATATTATTTTAGTGTTAGCCAAAAAATGTCTTTATCTTATGTTATTTTATTTAATATTACTTATTTTTTCAATTATTTTTGATACTGCTTTTGTTTATTGATACAGAAGCATGATCATTGTCCATCCTTGCACCCATCCTGTCACTTGTTCCTAAGAACAGTTGCCAACACTAAAAATGACGTGCAGTGCACATGCTTTGCCTGAAATTCCTGCTTTCATCTGTCAGGTTTTGAAATGAGGTGGGGTGTGATATGACTTTGGTCAGCTCTCTTTCCCTCAGAGTCATAGAAGGAAGAGGACAAACCTGCTCGCTCTCTCTCTCTCTCACTCTCTCTGCGGTCCAGTTTTTCCTCTTCCTGTTCACTCGTATTGGGTTGACATTCTTTAGCTTATCTCACTCTCCATCTCTCTCTGTCATTCCTCTCTCTCTCATTGTACATTGTGTATTTATAAGGCTTCAGAGTGTTGTTTACATAGTGTTTCATGTAAACTCGGATGTAATTATATGTTCAACTTCTGCTTTGGTCTTTCCTCATCTGATTTAGGACAGCAAAATCCACTGCTTCCTTTTTAACTCTAATTTCTTCTGTTAAAGAGCAAAAGTTTGAATCTAGTGCACTCTGTTAATACATTATTTCACTAGTTTCTTCTGCAGGCCCAGACATTTTCTGTGGGGGGTAAAATCAGCAAAACGTTTGTCTGGTTTAATTACGTGGTGGGAATTTGCCCTCTGTCTCTGCGAGCGAGGTGTCCTGCTGACGTGGAGTTAACGCCGCCCATTGCATTAATCCAGGTCAGAGACCTGTTGAACACATTGATTTCCCCCGGGATCAGCCTCTGTCAGAGGTGAGAGGTGCATATGCAGGAATGTGCTTTCTCTGCTTAACTGCATTTTTAAACCAACTTAATATGGCCCCGCTGACCTCTCTAGTACTTTACCTGGTTTTAATTATGGGAACATTAAAGGGGACATATTGTATCCGGTTGTAACATTTTATATTTTTCTTTGAAGTCTACTTATAATGTTAGTCAAGAACACTGCAAGATTGATGACTATTTTTGACCCTCATACAGACCTTTAGAATTTAATATTGTTTGCTACTGTACATTTAATACTTCTATATGTAAGTGTCCTCTGTTTTTGTCAGAAACCTCTGCATGGATCACACTGTTGTTCATCAAGACACGGACAAGTTGCTAAAAACTAAATATGGAGTAAAATTTAAATGTGGGTGGCCATATGTTAATTTGTTAGTGGTTAAGACTTTTTTCTGAATTACCTATTTCTTTCTTTGTTATTTTTTTAAATAATGATAATAATAATTCTTCTTATTTAGTTTTTACTTTTCATTTATTTTTTTATTTCACTTAAACTTTCAAATAAAATGTTACATTTAATATGTAAATTATATTTTTATTATAGCTAATATTAATTAAATTCAGAATTTAGTATAGAATTTAACAGTATAGAATAGAATAGTATAGATTTTTATAGAATAGAATAGAATTTTATAGAATAGAATAGTATAGAATTTAATTAAATCCTATACTATTTTGTTAAAAATATCAATAAAAACAATTCCAATTTCAAAACAATGTTGTGACGCTAAAATGTATTTAGGTATCACAGCATTATAATGTACTGTATGAGGGAATGTTTTCCCAGAAATAGTCCTCTTAAAGCGATAAAGGGATGGTATTGTTTCAAGTTAGTGTTACATGACAGCAAAAGTAGTTTAAAAACTGAAAATAGGTTGCATTAAGTATAAACATTTAGGCTAAATACCAACATTGAACATAAAAAGTCAGTAATATGATCCTGATATATTGTGCATACTTTTGTTTCAGAAGAGCAAGAAAAATATTGTTTTCCATGGTATGAGTCTTTTTAACTCATTGAGGTAGTTCTGGTGGAGCAGCAGAAGAAAGTGATGACAGAATTTTAAATTTTGGGCGAACTATCCCATGAAACTGATCACTACAGCAGCCAACCGAGGCCTGCTGGTGTTAAAAGTTTGATTTTTGTTTCTCTTTATAGAGATTGATAGGCGGGAGACTGTTTGCACATCAGTGAGCCTGACCGTCAAGAACAGAGCTGGGCTATTAGTATGCTAATTGCGCTCGAGCAGAGATGAACACTGACCCTGTGGTCTTTAAGGCCATTCTTGTATGTAGACGTTGCAGATGGATGCAGGCTGAAGTTGTTGACTCAGTCCTATCTCAACTGTCGGTTTGGTACATGGAAATCTTTAGTCATACGCGGTGTGTGGTGAGCAGATTAGCCTGTTTGCATTCTCTGCTATTGTTTTGTACTGATGACAGCATTTTTTGGAACCTACTGGCGAAGACAAGCATCACCATTATTATTGCTTATACAGGCTGATTTGAACAAGGCATTTTAGGGCAGATAGCAGAATAGAATGCAACTAACAATGCCAAAATCATGTTTTTGATTCCTGCATAAACTGATAAACGATACCTTGAATGAATGAAGCATCTTTGAATTATAGCATCTGCCACATGTAAATATAACAAATTAGAAACAATCCAGAACATCATAGCAACCACATTTCAATGCATATATGAAAAATCTTGTCCCTTTGTCACTAATCGTCACTTTCAGGATAGATAAAGGCTTTTAAAAATGTGTTCTAGTGTGTGAATTGGGAGGTGGCTGCAGTCCCATGTGTTTTGAGTTATCCTGGGAGTGATCGTCAGGTCGGGTCACCACAAGCCTGACCGAAATTCTCCACTGACATGTTTTATTATGCTTTTCTCCACTTTGAGATGGACCTATGAGCTCATAAGCTTGTAGTTGTCAAACTGTCTGGCGATTTGCATGAAGGCTGTAATAACCTGTCATCGCCCCCTGCTGGTATGATTTCACCATTTCGTACATACATAGGCACTTCCTTGCAAATGTAATTTTTTTGACACTGTGCCTGAAAGGATCTTTCAATGCATAGAGCGTACGGTTTATCAAATGTGCAGTTTCCACCTCTGGAAAACCGTAATGCGTGAAAACTGGAATTTAACCACCACCAAGGGACCCGGCTTCCCTGAATGGATCAGGTATCGTCAAGGTTTTTGAGAATTTTTCAAATTCCACCACTGATATTTCTCCAGTTGCTCCACATGTGTTTTTCCATATGCCGAAAGCGGTGACAGTTGACACATTTATGGTCCTCAGCAGACGAGCGTGATGATAGCAGCCTGGATGGAAGGTTTGACTCAAATTCAGAATTCCTGAAATTCAAATGGATAAGAGATGAAAGGCCGCCACCCTCCCCATAACTGATTTATGAGCTCCACGGCACAGTGCAGGGCTTCAGACTGTGCGTCTCTCTGAATGCAAGATGATAAAGCTGGGATGAGTTTTCTCCAGCAGGATTTAGAGTTCCAAGGTCAAAGGTGGGACGGCGGGGGGCAAACAGTCAGCCGTAGCACTCATATGTCTCCTTTTCATCAGCAAACCCTCTTACCGTGCTTCAAAGACATTCTTGTGTGAAGCTGAAGAGTTGGTCCTGCCTTTTGAGCTGTCTTCTTGTGTCTGTGCATGCTAGATAATTGAACAATTTGAAGTCTAGTACAGTCCAGCATTGTAAACTGAACAGTTCTGGTTGTAAAAATCGGATTAATTTTTAAAAATTCTGTAACTGATGCATTTTGTTATTTTATTTACATTTTTGTTTCATTTTATTTTATTATTAATTTTTATCGTGATTGTGTCTAGCAGCAGCCCATAACTGTGGTAAATTCACTGTAATGCTAGTTGATTATTTCTTTATTAGGCCTTTTGTTACAGATCGAATCAAACCGGCTGAAGTTGGTGTACACACTAGAGCTGACAGGAAATGGCCCTTTGTGTTTTGAGGAAACACATGGTGACTCTCCTGACACTCATTGTTCTGGTTGCCATGGCATTTGTTCTCTTAATGTTTGAAGTCACACCTCTCGCACACACATTCACATTTCAGGAATTAGAATCCCAAAATGTTTTCCCTTATCTGTGTTTCATGTATTTATTATGCTCAGAAATGAGCCTTTGTTTCCCTCCACTGCATAGGAGTCTTTTTTTCTTTGCTCATTAGGGGCTTTAAATACATCAATACACTGTTTTTTTTCTAAATCAGCTATTGAAGCAACATTGGTTGTGAAAAGTGCTATAAAAAATTATTTTCTTATTAAAGGCTCTTGGTCTCATTTTTCAGTTTATTTATCAGTACATATGATAAATTCCACGATTGTAAAGATCTTGAAAAAGTCAGGGAAATTCATTGGACAAAAGGTGCAGCAGCCTCAAATCAAATCCTTATGAATTCTTTGAAGTTCCTGCGGAATATTCTGTTTTAACTAAGAAGTGTTATCTAATAGGAGTTAAATGCATTGCAATGGCTATTTCATGCCATTTTTATCTACTTTTCCATTATGGTATAGATTAGGGGTGTGATGAGACACGAGATTGAGTTCACAAGAACGAGATGAGATTTTTGCACAGTATTTTAAGAAATCCTCAGTGATGAAATACATGACTAGAAAAATAGTATGCAGGTCCATTTGAAATGTTTTAACTAATTTAAATATTGTATATATATCGTTTTACTTTCGCTTTCGAGATCACGCATACTCTGTGAATAGGGAGAAATTATTATTATTAACTTTCTTTTTTAAATATTCCTAAGAATATTTGACTGGGGCTTGTCTGTTCAAAACTCATCTCACAAAAAAGTAATATCACACCTCATTCATGTCTGTGCTCGACGATTTTAATTTTAAAGCGTTTTCATAAGTGCTGCATCATGACCCTGAGGGTCCAGAAATCTCATCTGTAAGACACTGTGGCACACAAGCAGGCGTGCGGTCGGGTGTGTCCGGAAACGACAGCATGTAATGTGATTGAGTTGTGTATATGTGGTTTGGTGTTACAGCTCATCGAGATGAGTGTAAAACGCTCTTGATGCTCATATTGCTGTGGTATAATCAGACAATATCAGTGAATGCTGATAGCCTGCTCCTCTATTATACAGTCACAAAGGCTTCTTCAAGCACGTCTTCGCTGTTGTCCTAAGGCTGCTGTCCTCTCGTCCCAGATACATCCTGCTCGGTCAGCTCAAATATCAGCCTCCGCTGCAGGTTACGAGTTTAATGTTGCCACACAGAGCTGCTCGTCTTTTCACACAACACAGATGTATCCTACTGCTAGATTTAACCGCAGATGGGCAAGAGATGAACTTTTGCGGCAGGCTGAATGTGAATCTGAATGTTGCTCTTTAAAGGTGTATATACTGAGTGTAGAGGGATGAGTGTTGAAACCACATGAACTGACTGTTGTTGTATTCTTTTTCTTCTTTCAGGATTTGGAGTTCCATGGCGTGATGCGCTTTTACTTCCAGGACCGTGTGGCGGGGAACTTTGCCACAAAGTGTATCCGAGTGTCCAGCACGGCCACCACGCAGGATGTGATTGAGACACTGGCAGAAAAGTTCAGACCTGACATGAGAATGCTGTCTTCTCCTAAATACTCCCTCTATGAGGTCCATGTTAGTGGCGGTGAGTCATGGGAACACAAAAAACACCCCATAAAAATGCTATTTTGTGACTTTTTTTTTAAAATGAATACTTTCAGAAGCAACAAGTTATAAAGAATTTGCCATGAAACATACACTACCATTCAAAAGTTTGGGGTCTGTAAGATGATGCTCGTCAGCGCTGAATACATGCGGACGCTTAGCAATACAGTCTCGATTTCATATTGTTCTCGAAATGAAACATTGCATGATTCCAGAGTATGTTTCTGGCCTTAATATTTAAATTTTAGTGTATCTGGTTGCATTTGCTGCCACATTTCATATTTGCTCTTCCTTTCTAATATCATTTTAGCATGTACGATATGTCAGGAAGGCTTCTTTTTTGTTTGCAGTATCACTAATTAGTGGCAAAAAAATTAGTATTGAATCGGATGTACTGGGTTGAATTATAGTCTATTCAATATATGTGACTTTCTTCAAGTTTCAAGTGGACAAAATGATCTGTAATACACAAAATATCCATAAATAACACAACTTTTGGTCTCATTCACAAAACATGAGCAGAACACATTTCTGTAAAAGCTCTTTTTTGAGTAATATCACATTCAGTTAAATGCAATAATTTAGAAAAGAATGAGACAAATTGGGACAGTAGCCTAATTTTTGTTTCAGTCTACTGTGATTAAAGTCTATAGAGAGGTGAATTTCTGACTGGCATAATCCGTCTCTGTGACAGAAGAGAGGAAACTGGACTTGGACGAGAAACCACTGGTCGTGCAGCTGAACTGGAACAAGGACGACAGAGAGGGCCGCTTCGTTCTCAAGAATGAGAATGACATCATGCCCAAGGTGAGGAAATATGGATGAGAGACCAGACCAAAAGATCGAAAAGAAACCCACCCCTCCAACTCACTTTCAAAGAGCCTGATTCTGTGGTTTGTTCTGCTTGAATACAGGAACTGTAGTTTTGTAATGATTCACTGAGGGTGTCTGTGTTTGTTCCTGTTGAGTTTTCTGCTCTTGGTTATGTTGGAACAGCTTTTTTAGTCCCCTGCTGTTCAGACGGCCCCTAAAACCATCTTCTCCGCAAGCCGGCCCATTGCACGTCAGTTAAAAACCCTCTCAGGACATACAAACACACAGGCATCAGCAGACACTTCATTTCCTCGCTTAACTGGAGCAGTTCAATTCTTTTTTTTTTCTTTTCTTGTTTTACTCCGTCTGTCTCTCTCTCTCTCTCTCTCTCTCTCTCTCTCCACTTCAGTGGCTCTTAGTGTTGTATGCAGCAATACTCCCCAAAGAGACATAAACTCAGAGCTAGGACTGTCTGAGTGTGCAAGAATGTGTGTTTAGATGTGTGGGTGATGGATCCCAAAAATTTTCTGCGTTTTAGGCTGTTCTCACACTTGGTTCGATTGCTCATTATGAATTAAAGTTGGATTCCACCCTCTGAATCGTGGTATGTTTGAATCATTAACATAAGTACTTGTGGCAACTGTTTAACACTAAAACTTGGTACATCTCAGGATGAGAAGATGCCAGTGTCACTGTTTTATTCATGTTTTTGTCACCTTAGATTTGCCACAAACCTTTACTCACACAGAACAGCACATTTGCATTTGTCTGCTACAGATAATTTGCAAGAGATGAACGAAAGCTGACATTTATTTAAAGATGAGCATCTATCAGAATGCATTTTGCCATCTACCTTATTTTTAACATAAAATTGGATACGGTTTATTATAACTTGAACGTGCGTGGTTTCATGTCATTTGTTTAGAGTTATTTTAGCTGTACAAAAACTGTCCATTAGACTGCTTACTATTTCAGACTGGTATGTGTTATATTGTTTCAATTTATTATCTTAATCCTAAACACACTTGTTTGTAACACATACAGCTGTACTGCTGCACTTTGTTATTCTTGTAGTTAATCTATAATAGCTAATGAATACAGAAATAACTAACGTCCACATTGCAAAATAAGGTGGAAAAGTATAACCAAGAGTGTGCAAATAGTGGTTCATCTCAGTAATTTAGGACAGATTGCTTTTATGTTTCTCTTTTAAATGTTCTTAAAATTAGCTATTCGGTTGCTTTGAGCTCAACCATTTGATGATGTGGAGTTGAAGTGGTGTTGTGACATCTGTCTGCCCACTCTCTTGTAGAGTAACTTGTTCAGGATGCTTGAATATGAACTCTGCAATCCTTGCTTTGACCTTTTATTATTCATTCATATAATGCAATATTTTGAAATTCCCTTGTAACATGTTCTGGAATGTTTCCTATGATGCATTGCAAAATCACAACTGTGTTGATAACTGTTCTGCATTGTTCCACATAAATCAGCATTAGTCTCTCCCTCCTTTAACTTATAATAATAGTTAATGCAAAAGTAAAAAAAATAATAATAATAATAATTTAAATAAATAATTTAAATATTAAATAAAAAATGTAATTTAAAAATGAAAAATATTAATTATTAGTATTATAATAATAATGCATTTTTTTGTTTTACAAATAGTTATGATAAATATTAAATTAAAAAAATAATAATTTAATAATATTGTTAACCTTTAGTACTATAATAAAAGTTAATACAGAAATATTTTAAAAGTACATTTCTAAATGGAAACTGAAAGCAATATCAAATCAAATGTTAATATGCAGTTTAATTTTAAAAGTTTATTCATGTATGGTTCCAATAAGGGAAGAACAAATAAACATGAGAGAGGATGCTAAGAATTTTCCAGATTAATTCTCCTATTCCGAATAAAATCTGTGTGGTTCCAGCCATAACCTACTCTGCTTGATATCCCATTGCAGTTTTTCTCAACATCTCTCTTTCTCTTTATTTTTCCTCTCAATCTCTCCACCAGAGAGCACTGACAAATGGCCCTGAGAAGGAGAAGGAGGGGGTGATCCAGAACTTCAAAAGAACACTGTCCAAGAAGGAGAAGAAGAAAGAGAAGAAGAGGGAGAAGGAAGCCTTTTCCAGAATTCCAGATGGAGACGATCACACACTGAACCGCGAGGATGGGTGAGAACTAGGATTTGCCTTGTATGATAGACAGGCACATAAAGGCAACAGTCGAATAAAAGGGATTTAGTAAGACTCAGTTTGTGGGTAAATCATATAAGAGCATCTTTAAAACTAAATCCACTCAGCTTTTTTTTGTTTCATTTTTTCTAAGCATTCATGAAAGAACATTTTTGTTTTCTCTTTCTGTGGTGTTGTGCTGGATAGCTCATTTCTGTGACTGTCTTTAACCTTATTTGTCTGTATTTTTTGTCAATGGCTCTCTTTCTGATAGAGAGAACTCCAGGTTGGCTGCTGAAGTATATAAAGACATGCCAGAGACTAGTTTCACACGGACCATTTCTAACCCCGAGGTCGTGATGAAGAGGAGACGACAACAGAAGCTGGAGAAGAGGATGCAGGAATTCCGCAGCGGAGATGGTCGACCAGACTCAGGTTTGTACAGCTCTACTACATAAATATTATCTACATACCATGACATACCAACACCCATTATCATTATCATCACACACCAACACCCATATTTACATAGCAGATTATTCAGTAGAATGCGTTGTTACTCATTTCACATGCGAAAATGGTAGCCAATCATGACAGAGCATATGTAAGACTTATGACAAAATTAGCAGTTCTTTCAGAACGTGTTGTTTTTCTGACAACAAATGTGAGCATAAAAACATTTTAGGTGCATTATAAGTTGAATTTATGTTCTTTTCACAGCATTTCTGAACAATTAATATATAAATATATTATTTTAATGCTATATAGACCTTATATAGCCCTGCCCCTTTTCAGCCCTCCACATTGTGTTCTGTCTTCTGGTTTCTATTTCCACAGCATGTAGGTAATGTCTTAAGGATTTGTGAATGAACCGAATATAGAGCTACCACAAAAACAGAAGTTCAAACACAAAATTCTAAAGATGGCTGCTTGCTCATTTCTCTGGTGCACAAGGTCTATATGTGGATCTAGAAATCATTCTGTCCAAAAAAAAAAACCTTCCGTTTGTTTTTCATCCAAAATGGGCTATGATGTCAGCAGTATGTCTCCATGGGATACCGTAAACTGAAATGTTATAATAAGAGCACTAAATCAGAACCCTGGCAGGTCTGTTGCACTTTTTGGGACCTTTTGCCAAACAACCACCTACTTTCAAGTGGGAAACCATTCCAAGCCTCAACATAAAACTTTATATTCTAGCTCTGTTTACACTGACACCAAAAATAGCCTTTCTGTTCTGGACAGACTTGGATATTTAGATTTTCCAAGCTTATGTAATCAGGATAATAACGTATGTCTGCTGCCGAGGGTTTAGACCAGAGGCAAATCCTCAATGTGACACACATAGGGAGTCTCCCAGTTACTCATCATATTCCCGCCGTCCGGCAAGAGTTAAGCAGTGTGTGAACTGGTTAAAGAGGCTTAGTCAAGCATGCGGCGGGGTTTAGATCCCAGTGTTGAGTTCTCACGCTGCGATACTAATAAAATCCTACAACCTACATTGGGCACAACCAAAATGATTATTCCGAATATTAGGGAGGGTGTTTTAGGAACAAAATTTCTGCTAATTCTGTTCTGTCCGTAAAACGGCATTATACATTGACAATGCTGTCAGGTTTTTAAGCTGACGCAAGGTTTCAAAATGCCAAGTATTAGCCAAGTAATTGGCCATGCCAACATATCGGTCTGTCTTTGGAGCTGACACAAGGTAGATATTAAGTTAATATGTGTGATTATCAGCCAATTCTGATAATCTGGAAAAGCCAAGTATCTTCTGATTAATTGGCCTCGCCGATATATCAGTATACCGCTAATCTACACTATTAGTTGTTAATTCTCTTTGACAATATCTCTCTCATTTAGGAGGGACTCTGAGGATCTACGCTGATAGTCTGAAGCCAAACATTCCCTACAAGACCATCCTGCTCTCAACTACTGATATGGCTGACTTTGCAGTCGCCGAGGCTCTGGAGAAATATGGTCTTGAGAAGGAAAACCCTAGAGATTACTGCATCGCCCAGGTGAGGTTTTACACAGTGTTAACTTTCCAAGGGAATGCTTTCAGAGACTTCCCTATGATAAATTTGATGGTGCAGCATCGACAGTGTTTTAAAAATCTACAGGATGGATGTAATATTATATTTAATTTCACAGATGTTGACAAAATTATCGAATTTGGATATTAGTGCATATTTATTGGCTTATCTGTATTTTCCAAATTTGTAATATTGGCGCATCCCTAATAACATGTCTCAAATGTAGCCAAAATGTGTAGTTAATGAACATTTAAGGCATATGTAGAACTTTAATGATGATGGACCCTTTGTTGAAATCTTTGAAACTTAATTTAACTTAACATAATTTTGTGGTTGCACATGCCATGTTGGTCTGCTGTAGAGTTATTAATCAGATTGAACGTCCCTTCCGTGTCAGTCTCCCTCAGTGGATCCCTCCTCTTCCGGTGATCAAATCCAGCATATTTCGTTAGGCCACTGCACGATTTGTCTTTCAGATTAAAGCCAGGATCTGACATCTGCTTTACCTCAGCTGAGAGTAATTGAATTGTGCAGTTCTAGTGTGCCCCGCCTGCACACGTTTAGCGAGAGATAGAGATATATACGTGGGGATAACGAGGAAGTGTAGAGGAGGAGAGCAGGATATGCTTGAAGTGGCCGGTCTAATCTCTGCTGTCAGCACATGACAAACATCGCTGATACAAAAGCGTCAACCTTGGGCTGTCGGTGCCGTTGCTCGGCAGCTCTTTTCAGCCACCATCTCAGCCAATCACATTGAGAGTTTCTGAGAGAAGTGTGCCATCGTAATATTTTCTCCCATCACTCTGGCCAATTTTAATTACATGCTCGGCTTGTCCATTAAGCTGCTGTTAAATCGTGGCAGGGAGTGTGTATCTGTCACTAAAACAGGTGTCTACTGCCTACCTGGAGTGCGAACTGTGAAATATTAGTGTGCTTTGCCAAAGAAGTCCAACTTTATTAGTTCTCCAGGCAACAAAATTTTATTTTTAAACTCTTAAAGTGTGTGCATGTTCACTTTATGCAGGTGATTCATGCAAATGATAAACCAGTGAAGGAGACCATTCTAGATGATACAGATTGCCCTCTGCAGATCCTCAGAGACTGGACCAGTGATAAAGGTCAGTCACACACACCATTTCTTATTCTGCTGTCATTTTCTGACAAATTTTGGACTATTTTTGAACTTGCACTATCATTCAAATGATTGTTTAAATGTTTTTGAATGAAGTCTCTTAGTCTCATCAAGGCTGCATTTATTTGATAAAAAATACAGTAAATACAAAGTATTACAATATTAAATAGCTGTTTTAATATATTTTAAATGTAATATATTTTTGATACAAGCTTCCTCCAGAAATCATTCTAATATGCTGATTTGCTGCTCAAGAAACATTTATTATTATTGTCATCAATGTTGAAAACAGTTGTAAAAACTTGCTGGTTGTGTAGATACTCTTTGTTAGTTATAAATTCTTGCTTTTACATGCTAAAATTGCGTTTAAAGGAGGAGTTGGATAATAAAAAAGCCTCTCATTTACACCAGCTTGAACCCCCTGTTGACTGTAATGTGATATTACATCAAAATTGTCCATTTTACAGAGGCCTTAGTATTCCAGCTGAAAAAGCGTCCTCCAGACTACGTTCCAAGAAAAGGACGTAAGCCTGACACCCGGATGGGGCAGCATGGATCCATTCCTCCTGAGAAACTGCCCTACCTGGTTGAACTGAGCCCAGGTGACACACACAAACATTCACAATGACATCACATCCACTTATGAGGAAAATTAGAGCAGAAACAGAGGTTTTTGTGTGTCATTGAATGGTAGCAGATCTGTTCGTAGATCAGTCATGCTGATCTAAATCTCCGCTAGAGTTTCAGTTGCACTGATGTGACAGCTATGAAGAGCGGCCCACCAATTGCCCACTGACATTCATGCTTGAGTAGAGCTGTGTCCAACAGTTGAGTTCAGTCTCTGGACCGCTGTAGAGTCAGCTAGTGAGACCCCTTAAAATACACCTTAGTTTCAGTCGAGTTGATGTTTTTTAGAGTTGGAAATTCACATCATGTAGATCTGACCCTCACTAACGCTGTCTCTCAGTCTAACTGCTGCTTGCATACTGCCCCCCCCCCCCCCCGCGCTATGGCCCACAACTAACTCATTTATAACCAATGCTTTTTAACTGCAAATAGTTGAGCAGAAACTCTCCTGATGTGTAATGACACTGTGTCTACACTGGAAGCGACCAACGTCGCATCGCAACTGCAGGAACTTAAGGCTGCCTACAAAGAAAGCATTCAAATGGAAAACCATTGGCATAAAAATTTTATTTTACTTGGGTTATATATATTAGAGGTGTGACAGTACACAATCATGATGGTTCGGTATGTACCTCGTTATTGAAGTCACTGTTGATTCAGTACGGGTTCGGGACAGCAGGGGAGAGAAAACTAAACATAAACAGCGGTGCATTACCGCGCACACCCCTTTCTGGGTTGGAGTGTGATGACTGTATTAGTCGTCTGACTGCATGCACCGAACCGTGAGAGTTGGGGATTGATACATGTACTGTTACACCTATATAGCATCAAAAATAGAAACAGGACTTTCATCAACCGAATCCGGTGTAGATACGGTGTAGAGGTAATCATGAGGGTTCTGGAAACACATTTTGGGGCTTGGAAATTGATTGACATATTTACTCATCTCTGGAGTCTGTGTCAGCAGACAGACTGACCACTTGCTTATGCCGCTTTTTCTCTTTCTTGCTACGTTTGGTACTCCTTGGCTTTTCCTCTCTCTGTCTCTCTTGCTCACTCTGTCTCTCTCTCTGGCGTGTTGTTGGCGTGTGTATCCGCCGTTCTGTCTGCTCCTGGCTCCTGTGCATGTGTCCCGTCCTAGGGCGAGGAAGTCACTATGCCTACTACTACCGCCATCATGAAGGTAACACAAACCTGCCTGCACCTCCACCCCTCCCCCAAATCTATCTCTCTCTCACACACTTGGAAAGAGAAACTACAAACACTTCTGCAAAGCGAAAACTGACCTATTTGCATTTTTTTTTGTCCCCTAAGAGTAATGTTTGCCGTTATGTGGTCTGATTGTTGGCACTAGAGAAGATGAATGTGGTATTTTCTGGTAAAGCATTTAGTTTTATAGCACATTGTTCCTTGTATTGATAGAAAGTTCCCAGCATTGCTCACTCAGACTCTTACATAATTGCTAAATATCTTAGGGTATTATTTACCATGTATTCATGGTTAAAAATGGCTTATCTAAAAGTCAACATGACATTAAATTTGACTGTTTACTTTTTTAATGCATGTTCCTGGTTTTATTTTGCACAATTCATCAGTGCATGTTATTATAAAGAAAAAAAAAACAAAAAAAGCTGTCTTTTTAATTTTTCAACAGAATTTCTCCATAAAATTACTCTATAAAGACTTCAACTATGTCGGTCTATATAACATATACAAAACTTATTTAAATCCTATTTCCTTCTTTTACTGTTTGTGCTTTGCATTTTGCTTATAACTCCTAATTGCCAATCATCTTACTAATCTAATATTTAAAATATGAACCTAACCATCCCATCATCATTTATAACCCAGATTTCCTATAAAAGTACTTTGTTTCTTCGCAAAAATCCCAAAATTGTGATCAAGTTTCAGATAAATGAAAAATTTATTTTTTTTGCATAGTGTACATGGAATGTACCTGACAATTATTAGTGAGGATGTGTCATGAGGGTCGACTAGTCATTTAAGAACTAACTAGTTGATTAGTGAGGTCAGCATTTATATAGAATACAAATCAAAAGTTTGGTGTCAATTTTATTCATGTTTTTAGAAGTCTCTTATGCACAAAGTTTAAGGCCGAAAGTTTTCATTTCTTCAAAAAAAACTGTCCTCAAAATTGTGAACGGGAGTGTATTTTTAGAGGCAGTGCTTTAATTAGCATACTGTACAACCCTGAAACACCCTCCCGGAGGAATTGCGTATTTACATTCAGGGGTGAAAACAGCCTAATTATACAGTAGTTTAGTTTGCCCATTGACTAGATGAATATGGAAACATATAGTTTTGCATATCCCTAATTACATGACCTTAAGCAAGGAAGTGACACAAATGGGTTGTGCCAACATGCTCATGCTTGTGTTTTGAATCAAATGAGTATGCAGAAAACGCAAATGTGTGTGTCTCACTGCTCTGTGGCTGCTCTGCAGATGGGTCAGACTCCAGGGATAAACCCAAACTCTACCGACTACAGCACAGCCTCACTGAGGTCGGATCTGAACGGAGTGAAGATGGAAGCATCCAGGTAAGGAAAACTCTTAAATTACATCTTTGGAGCTGCAGTGTACAACAGTGAAAACGCATCCATAGTCCTAAAACTTCCCTGAAATAGTTTTTTGTTTTTTTTTCACACCACAGCTGTTCGGGCCTGGGATTCTGCCTCACCACTGTGACCTGATGCATGCAGACGGATTGGTGACTGTAACCCCAGTCAGTTTGGACGCTGAGACGTTTGTGGATGGACAGCGGATCTCTGACACAACGGTTCTGCGCAGCGGCGTGACCGTCCAGTTCGGGGCCACTCACGTCTTCAAATTCGTAGACCCCAGCTACGACCACAGCATGTCCAAGAGAGACCCAGGGCCCATGATGAAGGGTAGACACAAATCAGGGTGAGCCATTTTCCTTTTAAAAGCACCCATGTAGAGCTGAAAAACAAATATAAGCTGATTAGAGTTACATTGAATTGATTGAATGTGTCCAGAAAGATTTGAACTCCGAGAACCATACAAAAGTCAGAAATCAAGTCATATTTATATAGTGCTTTTCACAATACATGTAGTTTCAAAGCAGCTTCACAAAAAACATGATGTCGATGTTTAGATTAGAAGATTAGAGCTGTTTAGGCAGATTAGAGGTGTGTGTATATATATCACTTTATGAGATTATACTGTATGTATTCATGAATATACTATATATTCAACTTTTAATGTATTGCTAGGTGTTAATATAGTTTGATGAAAGACAACAGTAGACTACTATGGATCTTTTATTTACCAGCAGTGACAGAGTTGCACAATGAACCATCTGTTGTTCTGTGTAACATTAGACACAGCGCTAGGGAAGTGTTTTTGAAATGCAAGCTTGCCAACTACTTATTTAGTTGTTAAACTACAGACAAGCTACTCTTAATAAAAGACAAAAGAAAAAAAGAAGCAGCAGCTAACTATGAAGTATTTAATGTATTATGGTCTTTACTGTCAGATATGATTTTTTTGGAGGATCTTATTTAGGACAGCATAAGAATCAACAGATAAATTTATACAATATGCAACTAATAAAACAAGAAAAACACTTCATTTTCTATATACTGCCACAAACATGTTAAATAGCAGCATTTAACTACAAAAATGGTGTATAAAACACCTTGGACTTCTGCAGAGGTAATCAAATGAGTTGATTCTTTTGAACTGTTTGATTCATATGAACCATTTGTATGATCGATTCACCTAAATTAATCTGACTTCTCAAATCTACATATTACTACAGTTTAGGAGAGCCTGTTTATTGCGTCAGCTCGCTTTCACAAAACATCTCAAATTTGTGCAAAGCGTCATTTGTCATTTTTCATTCTACATGTTAGCAAAAGTTGCAAAACAATCTACAAAATTGGAGTCTGGAAAAACAGGGAATGGTTTTCTTTATATAATGATAGCACTGTTATATAATGACTGTTTTTGTTGAGCAAGAAAGGTTGATTAACATTTCAAAATTGACTTCAAAATGCAACAGAAGTGTACCAATATGTCACTGTTTTTCATGAGATGGTTTGCACTTGTGGAGCCATTAGATGGCAGTATTTAGATGTCTAAGCGCCTTATGTGCACATTCTCGTTTGTTTGTTCTCTGTTTATGACGTTTATATCTGACCAGTGTGCGTTGTGTTATGGGATGCTCTGCTGCCATGGCAACAGGAGTTTTAAGGGTTTTGCCCGTGGGTGTCCTCTGCAGTGACTGTCCTCTTGGATTTCTAGTCTTAAACGCAGCCTTTACTGTGAGAATTGCTGGAAAAGAGGCTGGAAGAGTGACAGGGCGAGGGTGAGCGGAAGGTTATGTTGGCCACAGGCGGAGAGAGACTCTATAATCTGATCAGTGTGGGTTGGAGAGGGGTGTGTCCCAGTGTCATTTCAGAGAGAAACGCTGGTGAAGTGTTTGAGACAGGGCGGAGAGTAGTGACGCTCACACACACTTCAGCGTACTTCCCTGTAACGCATATCATACAGGGAAGAGAAGGAGTATAGAGCTGTCCTGGTGAGTACATGCACGTTTTATGTGAGTTGTACACTTGAGTGATCAGGTGATTATGAAGATTTGTTGAAGTGTTTATTATCCACGAACTTTGATTTAATTATAAGTGTGCTTTTTTTTTTTTTTTTTTTTTACAGTTTTGGGATTGTTTATCTAATTATAAAAGCATATTTAAATATTCGTGTTCTTTAAACTCTTAAACATAGTTTCTTCTTAGTGGTTAGTTGACATGGTATTTTCAGACTTGTATCTAAAGATTCACTAATGTAATTTTTACTAACACGCGCAAATGAAAACTGAAATAAAATGAAATGTAAAAAAAAAAAAAAAAAAAAAAATGGACAAATATTGTTGTTAGTAATGTTGTCAACATTTTATATGAACACTGCCATTCAAAATTTTGGGGTTGGTGAGAATTTTTAATGTTTTTGCAAAAAAAGTTACTGATGCTCACCAAGGCTGCATTTATTTAATAAAAAATACAGTAAAATCAGTAAAATTGTGTGTTATATATAATATGCAGGGGTCGACATTTTTGCTCACCAGCCACTGTGGCTAGTGGTTTTCCAAAGTTACTAGCCACTCAGCATTTTCACTGACCACAATTTTGACTTTGATACTATGGGGGAAAAACTGCCCCCTTTGGGATTTTGACATATTGTGTGTATTTGACTGTTTAAGTGCAATAAGCAGCAAAAAAGAACTCAATTTAGTTCTGAGAGGCAGCTTTGTGCACAAACTTTGGGTGTGAGAACAAAGTCTGCGGGAATGAGCAAAATTATGCGCAATACACGCAACTCCACGCTGAAATTCAGTCATGTAACATCAACAATATTCATCCGGAGCAAATGAAATGAGTGAGTGAGGGGAGTGAGAGAGCGAGAAAGCGCAGCTGGTATCATGTATCTTTTCTGCGGAAAATGAGTATTGGAAGCTTTTCTGATATTTCAACATTGTTACAGTATGCATCGAAAAATCTATATTTTTGACACAACATTGCACTTAGTTTATTAGTTCATATGTCTTAAAGGCGACAATTGAAAAATGTATGTATTATATTTTTTATATATATATATACTATATATATATTTCACTGCTGAAATCCACCCGCATTTGGCGGGTCGGCGGGTGTCAAGCCCTGATAATATGAATTCTTGTGTATTCAAACGTAGCCTCGGGAAATGGGGAAAAAGAGATGATACATTAATTGCATAACATTAATTTCCAAACCTTCCTCATTAGTAATAGTTTATACTTAGATTATGACTGTCTGTTAGAACATGTGAGCTATGCCCTGTGTAGCTGCATTATAAAGCTCTTTCAGAGTTGTAATTCCTGTTTCTTATGTTGACTTTTTTTTTCTGCAACTCTACAAAGTAATTTTGTGCTAGCCTGTATTCCATGCAGATCCTGTTGGCATGCAAGCATGTGAATGCACTGTAATTAAATCTGTTCATTTTAGGTCATTTGTTCATAATGTCTAGGTTCAATTAGGTTCATTTCCTGCATTAATTTAATGTGAAAACATGTCGTCACTTAGCGAACGTGTTTGTGACAGTAAGCAGAAATCTCTAATCTGATGTCCTGATGTTCCACTGGATTACAGCGGTCCTCATTCCAGGACAGGGAAGCTTGCTGATGGGAAGGATCAGACAAGGGCTCAGTCCTTGTAATATCTGATTTTTCTGACTTTGTGTTGTACAAATATGTACAAATATATACAAAAATGTACTTATACTGAAGGTTAATGCAAAGAAATGTTGTAAATACACTATTGTTCAAAAGTTAGTGACTGAGATTTTTTTAAATGTTTTTAATAGAAGTCTCATGCTCAATAATGCTGTTTTTATTTGATCAAAAATACAGTAAAAACAAGTTTTGTTAGAAATTAAAATAATTTTGTATTTTTATATATTTTAAAATTTAATGTATTCCTGTGGTGGCAAAACGGAAGTTTCAGCATCATTACTTCGGTCTTCAGTTTCACATGATCCTTCAGAAATCATTCAAATAAGCTTCTCAATATTGAACACAGTTAGGCTGCTTAATTTTTTTGTGGAAACTGTGACTTTTTTCAATATAACAGCAAATAGAAACCCTTTGTGATGTTATAAATGTTTTTACGGTTACTTTTGGTCAATTTAATGCATCCTTGCTGATTAAAAGAATTAATTTTATTTAAAAAAAATCTTTTTGTAAATCTGCTTTTATATCGTATATTGTAAAGAGCACTGCACATCTTCAATGCACATCTAAATCTTTTATTTCAATAGCTAGGGATATGATATCTACTTTAGGTTGTCTTTGAACAGTTTTGCTTTTCGGTTAATACGGCAGTAGATCAGTTTGTCAGCTATCAGAGCAGAACTGCTGTACATTATTTACATGCAAGAGTGAGAAACATGGAGTTAAGTGAAAATCCAGAGCAAGACGTGTCTCGAAGTCAAGATAGGAGAGGGATGTAAGGCATATTCTTTTTTTGCTTATGTTTGACAATGTCACAACTTGACACTTAAAAAAATAAATCATCACAATCATTTTTTGTGGCTCCGTTGATCTAAATGAGAACTATCCATTTTAAATATTACTTGTACTGTTTGGAGTTACATAACATAAAGCTGTTTTCACACTGATGCCAAGCTTAATATATTATCAGAATAATCATATCTTTTGGTTTGCATCCATCAAGTTCCAAAAAAAGTACTGTACCTTTAATTTGTAAAGTATTTAATTCTCTGGATTATCCAAAACGGATATTACCACATGGCTATTTAATATATAAACCATTTCTAGCAGGAAATGTCATTGCTCATACTGAGCTTTTTGAACACTGCCCCACACCCAAGCTGCAATACAGATGATACCTGGATAGACTATGTCTCTATCTGAACACAGAGAGCTGGATACAGCTGTTTGACAGCTGTTGAACACGGTAGCAGTTTGCTGCCTTCTAATCATGTCATTTACGGTACTTTTCATTTGTATAATTTTGTTCAAACACTGTGCGGGTGTATCTTTAGGCTGTGGGATTCCTGCTCATTCATTTAGCCTGGTAAGAATGTCGGCGCGTTATTGATTGTCTTCAGAGCTCTCACACACACACATAGGTTTGTTTTTGTGAATTGTGGGGACATTCCATAAGCGTAATGGTTTTTATACTGTACAAACGGTATTTTCTATCACCCTACACTACCCATACAACTAACCCTACCCATCACAGAAAACTGCACATTTTTACTTTCTCACAAAAACTCATTCTGTATGATTTATAAGCCTTTTGAAAAATGGGAACATGGGGTAATGTACTCATGAGTCACCCTCTCCTTGTAATACCTATGTCATACCCATGTCATTATACAAATTTGTGTCCTGATGTGTTACAAAAACACGCACGCACACACACACACTCTCTCTCTCTCTCATGTATCCGGGTGTTCGTGAGGCTGTGGGTCGCTGCTGTTGTTTGACTTTCCATTCAGCTCAGGTTTAATGTAATTGTGTGTTTTAGAGCGTGTGCAGGTCTGTTTGTTTGGCCACGGACACGGTTTACTTTCATGACATCTGCTGAAATTATTGCTTTTTCCTTTTAACTCGCCCCCCTTCTTTTTGTGTCTGTCTCTCTCGGTCCCAGAAGTGTCCCAGAGACGACCTTTGACCTTCACGGGGACATTCATAGTGGCTCTGCTCTTCCTACAAGCAAGGTGTCACATCTGCTTGCTTCATTCGAATCTCTATACATGTATTTGTGTGTGGTGTAATGTATATCTCATGGGATATTTGGTGGTTTCAGAGCTCAGGGAAGCTGGAGATGGAACGATCGGGAAACAACAGTGAAAGAGGCCTGGTGAAGCCCATGATCAGAGGAGAACAGCAGGACTTTAGCAAACATGACGGAAGGTAAGGACTTGGCCCACTAACAGTTGAGCCGTATTTTCATAGTCAAGCCTGAACGGAAAAAATATATATATATTTTTTTTTTTTACAAGGTGAGAATTTAGACCATTAATAATTTAATATATTTAATCACAATCATTCCCATATTTTTCAGAAAGACAAGATAATATGCGTAATTATTTAGTACAACAAATTATTTTTGTTTAATGTCTCATCTGTTTATGTCCTTTCAGACTTTATTGTTCTGATCAGTTTTTAGATATTACACAGAACTGATTGAAACCTTGTTTAAACAAAAAAATTGAAAAAAGAAAAATGGACTAAAAAAAGTTATTCTTGATGTACCTAGTAAAATGTAAAAAAAAAAAGAAGCTTTTCAGTCCCTCCTCTTTTTTTTCTTTTTTTGGTTCTGCAATCAACAAATCAACAAAATGTCACATTTTTAGCAATCATACATAATTTGCCATTTCACCGCAAAATAATTGCAGGAATTAAAAGATAATGTATTATAATTATCTGATTGACCTATCCCTAGTTTAATTAAAGTTACAATGCATTATTTTTCGCACATGTGTGAAACAAAGCAAAAGTGAACATTTCTCATCTGCTGTCTCACATCATTTCCAAGGACTGTCTGGGTGAAACGATTAAGAAACATGGATGAATGAGCAAATAAAAAGTATAATATGCTTGATAGTACTAAAAAGAGTATTTGTTTTGCTTTTTATTTTTGTTGCTTATAAGATTTTGGTCATATTGCCCACTGTAAGTGATCATGTTATTAAAGCTAGATAGTACACCACCAGACTAGCCTAGCTAGTTAGCTTATAGCCTCACAATTTTGAAAAATATGTTATTATTATTATTATTTCAGATTTGTGAAGACTGGGTCAGGCTGTGCACCACACACTATTCCCCTTTCCAAAATAAATAAATAAATAATATAGCCCATAGGTTGTTTTAAGATAAAATAATATGTATATGGTAAATGTGGTATCCTAATTATAAAAAAAAAAATACCCTGCAAATTTCTGGAAATTGCCACCACATATTATATTATATTATATTATATTATATTATATTATATTATATTATATTATATTATATTATATTATATTATATTATATTATATTATATTATATTATATTATATTATATTATATAAATAGCAAAATCCTGGTGGGAATAAGAATGTAGTGCCTGTCATATTAACAAATTTTAATTTTAAATTTTAAACATTCACAATATGTTTTCAATTCACAATATGTATTTATTTATTTTTTTCTGAGAATATTTAGATGAAAATGATAGAATATTTTTGTGTAGGTCTATAATGTTCCAAATGGAAGAGGAAATAATTCAAATAATTTTGAGAATAACTGAATTCTGCAAAATAAGACCAGGGACATTTATTCAGAAAGTAATGATTATAATAATAATAATAATAATGAATCATTAATAATGAATAATGAATAATAATAATAATAATAATAATAATAATCATAATCATAATAATAAAATGAAAATATTGTTTTATTAATACACATTATTTTATTATTATAAATACTTGCAAAATTCATTATTATTCTAAAATTGAATTATGCAAAAAATGAGGCCATCTTTGTTTATTGGTGATTTTGATGTGAAGTTGACTTTAAATACATTCAGAATTCTGCATAATTTTCTCTGCAGTTAGTGCGAATAACGTGATAAAAAATAGATTTAGTATATGACACAGAAACAGTGCCATGTCAGTTGCATTCTCAATTTTAGTAACAGCAGGTTTTGTGCACATCAGCTATCATTCAGTGAGGGTCTCTGTGGAGTCAGTGCCGGGTACAGATCTCTATATGTAACCTAACCCTGTCCCTCTGTCTGAACCTGAGACACCTGAGCCCGCCGCTCACCTGGCTTCAGTCTTGTCATCAATAATCCAGTGGAGATGAGAACACGCGTTCACACACGCACAGCACAGTTTGACATCTGTGACAGGATGTTGTACGGCAGGACAGGAGCGGGGTCTCTGGAGCGGTGGGCGTCTGTAGACAGTGGTGTCAATCTGTCCTATCTTAACTGGTTCATCGAACAACAGTTCTTTCCCTGCAGGTCCCAGGACGGCCCAGAGCTCACTCTGCCAGCCAGCATTGAGTTCAGGGAAAACTGTAAGTACTACATCCATCTACAAAGCAAAACTGATTGATTTTGTGCTGTTTTCCTTTCTATTTGTGCCCTCTGACCTTAACTAGGTCATGGATCATGTGTTTTGTCTGGTGTGTTGTGGCTTTTTTACTTTCTATTTGTGTACATGTTTTGCCATTGGCTTTTCTTGGGTGTTGCAGACACAGCATAGCTGTGCATTCATTGGCTGTGCCGATTACAAAGCAAATCAGCAAGCTGATAATAGAAATCACTAATGGTTAGCTGCATCATAGATCAATGGATGGAAAGTATTGATGACTGCTAGAGAACCTGTTCTATCAGTGTTCAGTCAGTTCAAGATGATTTATATTTTATTTATCTAAATCTTTCTCTGGAAAAATCATTGTTCATAAAAAGAATTATAATATATAACTGTCCCACCATGCCACTTGGTGGTGGGAGACAGAGATGTTCTTTTGTGTGAGGAAAAATTTTTATTAAATGAATAAAAAAAACCACAGAGTATATGTTAGCACATCACAACCCACAGCAAATAATCACTTACTATAAGTTTTGCTTGAATTTATACAATTTACATATTTATTTAGTTGAAAGCATCTCAAAATAAGATCACAAAGACCTGGGTTTAAATTATGTTATTTTATGTTATACATGTTGTATTATTTTATGTTAAATGTGTTATATGTAATGTGTTATTTTAAAGGTGCAGTAAGCGATTTCTGGTAAACACTGTTGATGTTTGAAATCACCAAAACAAACATGTCCCTACCCAAAAGGATAACAAAGCTTGATGCCTTTGCCCCCACGTTCACGTACACACTATGCCACTCAGCCCTAGGGTATGATGTCATCAATATGTGAAAGCAATTTGTGTTACTATGATTATTCAGGTCGAATATCTAATTGTTTTTTGCTCCTCTACTCCTTCAATGGCAAAGTCATCCCTTCCACCGTCATGAACAGCATTCTACATAACACGATAGTTCAAATAACTAAGATATTACAAATGTGACTAGATGAAGGGGTTATAGCTTTCACTAAAATGGGAACCAAAGGAACAACCACATATTAGTAGTGTTTTCTAACTTTTCTGACACACTTCGGGAGCTGATGCTTGAAACGAGTGGTGGATGAGGTTTAGACGTGAACAAACAAGCGAAGATGACACATTCAAGCAAAAGACAGCATATCTTAGTTCTGTGAAACACAGCAATACCAACATTACTAACAAAACAAGAAGAAATAAAGCAGCCTCTGCATCCGTTTTCTCGCTCCTTAAGGTCTCTCCAGTGCCGGAAATCTTCTCTGATATTAACTCGGGTCCTACCTCTTGTCCGATTGTAATCCTTCTTTTTAAAGTTATATTCCCCTGGCCTTTTCCTCTTGTATGTTCTCTACCATCTCTCTCTTTCTTTAGTCTTTCTTTTAATGTATGTCTTGTGCACTGAGCTCCCTCTCCTCCCCCTCATGAGAGCATACGCCCCTTACTGCTAATTGGCTAGTTGTGTGTTTTGGTGCTCGGTCGAATACATTTTTTAACAGCGTTTTTCAAAAATCACTTACTGCACCTTTAAGTTATGCATTATGTTTTGTGTTGTTATTTTTTATCTTATTTTTAGTCGTAGTGTGTTATGCTTTGGTATGTGTTGTTATATTATGTATTATTTTAAGTTATGTGTTGTTTTATGTTGTTAGATTCAGTCTTTTAATTTGGTGTGGCAGAGCAGTGTTTAAAGAGCATATAAAAGCAAGATCCACATAACATTTTTTGCAACAACATATGCATTGCAAAATTAAATATAATTAAATATTATATTACAGTTGGTTTTCACAGCTTTTTCACTGCCAGTAATAATATAGCATGAAATTAACAGTAACATGGCATTTACAGCTCAGGTGACTGGCTCAAAAAAAAGGGAAAAAAAAGGCAACCACGTCCAGCCATGCAACTGCCATTAAAATGAATGGGCATGCTAAAATCTAGCACTGATACATTAAAGCTTCTTGGTCCATCCCAATTAATACTCTTTTTGTTTCCCTTATCTCATGATTACCCCCCATAGCTGAAGATGCCTTCCTGTCTGCCATCATTAACTACACCAACAGCTCAACTGTGCACTTCAAGCTGTCTCCTACCTACGTTCTGTACATGACCTGCCGTTATGTCATGTCCAGCCAATACCGGCCCGACATCAGCCCCTCAGAGCGCACGCACAAGGTCATCGCCATTGTCAACAAGATGGTGAGCATGATGGAAGGAGTTATCCAGGTGGGTGTCGGCAAATTTTACTTGAATTATTTTCTGATACCTTATTTGTTATAATGGAATTTGTGTGTAACTTTACTATATTATAACTTTATTATTTATACTTTGACATGTAGCTGTAGCTCTGATGTAGAGATCTTTCTGTGGAGTTACATTATACATCCTTTTGTAGTTGTAGCGTTAAAGCTTGTTTCACTCTGCTTTCATCGATTCAGGTCATTGCCTCAGCAAACAGTGCTTAAACTACTGCACTCAGTGTTTCCCCTGTGTTTGTTTGTATGTGAAATGTCTGCGCGTGTGTGTTTGTGTCTCTGTGCCTTGTTTTACCTGGTTCATGCGGCATATTTTCCCAGCAGCGCTTTCAACAGTTACCAAACCGAGATTTATCGCCAGAAAAAAACAAAATTGTTCTAATTTGACAATAATTTCTTGTTGCTTCTGCAGGGGAAAGTGTTTGTATACACTACTTTTTAAAAGTTTTGGGTCTGTAAGATTTTTAAAAATGTTTTTGATAGAAGTCTCATATCTTCACCAAGGTTGCATTTATTTGATCAAAAATACAGTAAAATTGGGAAATACAGTGCTCAGCGTAAATGAGTACACCCCCATTGAAAAGTAACATTTTAAACAATATCTCAGTGAACACAAAAACAATTTCCAAAATGTTGACAAGACTAAGTTTTATATAACATCTGTTTAACTTATAACATGAAAGTAAGGTTAATAATGTAACTTAGAGAACAAAATGTTCAGTTTTACTCAAATTAGGGTGATGCAAAAATGAGTACACCCCACTGAAAGTCTCTGGAGCAAAGCTACGTTTTAGACCCCAAATGTCTAATTTAACAAGAATTCAACCAAAGGTGAGTCTAATTATTCATTACACAGGTGTCCAGCAGACAATTGACTATAAAAAGGATGTTAAAATCCCTTCCCATTTCATGCCGTCAGCAATGGCACCACATGAAAGAGAAGTCACAAGACCTCAAGAATGTCACAAGAATGCAAAGCTGAATTTTCAGCATCAGTAATCAAATCTTCAGTGTCACATGATCCTTCTAATATGCTGATTTGCTGCTCAACTTTTCTGATTATTATCAATGTCTAAAACAATTGTGCTGTTTAAAGGTACAATATGTAACATTTTTGCAGTAAAATATCCCAAAACCACTAGGCTAGTGTGATATATTTTGTCCAGCTGATTACTAACAATATCTCTAATGTTTTCAACTACTTGTAAATCATGAGAGAATACCCATTCTAAACAGTGACACGGGGCAGTGCAGTCGCCTGTCAATGACGTCAGTTACCTTTGTTACCGCCTTTACTGACGTAGAAACCACATGACAACAGTGCCGTGGACAAATGCGGAAGTAATGTCTAGCGTCCAGCAAACCACTAGCTTGCTTCAAGCAGTTCCTTATTTACTTCTTGCACATTTTATGGTGGATTGTGATACTTATTTATGGAACATAATTACTGTTTACCATCTGCCGCTGGTTCTGTCGACAAGGACAGCTCCCGTAAACTCATGACCGGAAAACCGGAAGCGGCGCTGGCGACTGTGTCATAATAAAAGTGCCGCTGCTCGTGAGGCGTGTGTTGATCAATCGCTCCAGTTCCTCGTTCAGCTCCCGCAACACTCGGCCCTGCTCTGCTTCATACTAAAGTAATGTTAATAATCGCATCCACAAACATGAGTTCTTCCAGACTTCCAGATCCAGATTGCACCGTCCGTTGAAATGGAGACCACATGTCCCAAGTTTCCGCTCTAAAACTTGGCGTCCTCAAACTACGCCTTTGTTTTGAATAGGCTTCTAGCGACCTATAGCGGAAAAAAAATATCACACATTGTACCTTTTAATATTTTTGTGGATACATTTTTTTCATGGTTCTTTGATAAATAGAAAGATCAAAAGAACTGTATCTATGAAAAAATATGTGATTTGTTTTGTAATTTTTTGCTTTGATCAATTTAATGCATCCTTGCTCAATAAAAGTATTAAATTCATAAAAAAAAAAAATTAGACTCCAAAATTTTAAACAGTTGTGTATCTATTAGCAGTTCATTTTACATCATATCATGAACGAGACTGGATGAGACAAGTTCTACAGAATAGTGAAATGGTTCACAGTAATGTCAATGAGTGGTCGTTGCTCATTTGCATAAAGTTAAACTTTCTTGGCTGTGTCAAGTCACTGCAAGTGCTCTCGTTGCAGTGCCAATGTTCACTTTCATCATTTTGCCACCACAAATGACTTTGAACGCCTCTTTACAGCTCAGAAATGAGGTCCACATGCTCTCTGTTTATGTTCTTTTTTTGGTCAGCGCCTGCAGTTTTTTGAGTGGCCCACCCAGGTGTTCAAACTATATATCTCATAGGCTAACTGCAATATTGAAATGCAAATAGTTGTTTTATAAATATTCAATTTCCATATTCCTTGTAACCAGACATTATTTGGGATTCAGCATCTAAAATGAGAGACAGACTGTATCCGTTTATATATAAATGACAGTCTGTCTCTCATTTTAGATGCTGAATCCCAAATAATCAGTAATCCCAAATCTGGTTACAAGGAGTATCTTTAAATAATGCTGGTCTTTAAGAACCAGCATTAGTATTATAACTAATTTAAAGGTTAATTTTCTTTTTCTGTATTTTATGGAAATCCAAATTCTTGTACATCCAAAATTTTGTACATTGGCTAAAAGTAATTTTTTCACCTTTTAGGAGTTCTTTTTCTTATTAATAATGTTGAAAACAGCTGTGCTGCTTGATATTATATTTGTAGAAACTGAAAACATTTTCATGATTCTTTCAGAAATTAAAAGTTGAAAAGAAAAGCATTTATTTGAAAGAAATCTTAACATTATACATGTTTAATGTCATTTTTTTTATCAGTTTAATGCATCCTTGCTGAATGAAATTATTAATTCTTTAAAAAAAAAAAAGTACAGTTGTGTGAACGACCTTGTGCAACTTTTTTAAAAACACTTTCCCCTGTATCTACATAAACATTTCTGCAACGTTCCTGAAATCATTTATCTAGAGCCGTCCAGCAAGTGTTATCCTTGGCATAAAAAAAAAAAAAAACAGTTGTACTGGCAGCAACTGTACATATACAATTTCAAAAAGGAGTAAAATTGTGCTGGATAATTGGTTCCTAACAATGTGACGGATCCCACCACGTAGAGTCAGAACGTAAAGTACCGCAGTGGGTGCAAGATGATGTTGTGACCTGTTTTGTGTGAGCGTGAATGTCTGTGTTTACATGCCTGTGAATTCTGTCCATGCCATGGCTGTTGTTGACAGTCTCTCTCTCTGTCCTGTCGGATGTCTGTCTCCCCTCTCCCCCCCCAACACCTACTATCTCTACAGGAGATTGCTGAAGGTGATCAGGTAGGAGTTCGCACTGCTAGGGAGGCGTCTCATTCTTCCTGTCTCTCTCTCTGTTCTATCTGTCAGCTTTGCTCAGACTTCCATGCCTCTTTTATCCCCCATAACAGAAAGCAAACAACCCAAGCCAACTAAGTAATCCCTCCTCCTACAGCTGGACGCAATCGTTTATAACCCCTCATTATGACTCAACCTGGACCATGTGATACTAAAAAACAAACTCTGATTGCGGCAACATTTTAATTGCGGCATCTTCCATTTTTGACCTCTGCTTACTGCACTTCAGTGTGGATGAGAGACTACCCCATGTTCTTTTGCTTTGTTTGGAAACTTTTAATTTCCTTTTCATTTGACTTCATGTCTGTGGTTAACGTCATTGTTCTAATGGATGCGTTCTGTGGCCAGTATGACGTATTCTGGAGGGTCGTGGTGGGGCGGGGGGGTTGCTGTCGTCGTCATTATGTGGGATAGACAAGTGCGGGAATACACAGGGGTCCGGTTGGATCCGGACCGTGTGTATCCCCTCTCTGTGTTGCAGGGATGTGGGATCCAGAGCAACCAGTCATCGCAGCTTCCCAGGCAGTCCTACCTAGCTTGAGCTAACTCTAACACATGAATGATTTCTACTCTGTCTGGACGCGGTGACTGGTTGTTGGAGGCCGGGAGGGTTGGACAGAGGCACATGTCTATCCTGGGAGTGCTACTCAGTGCTTCTCATGGCTGGAACTCTTTCCTTTTTTGTTTGTATGTTGGATTGTTTCATTTTAGCTGTGTGTAACGACCCATCTCTGTGTTCGTCTGTCGTTGCACAGAAGCAGAAGAACATCGCCGGGGCACTGGCCTTCTGGATGGCTAATGCCTCAGAGCTGCTGAACTTCATCAAGCAGGACAAGGATCTGAGTCGCATCACGCTGGATGCACAGGATGTCCTCGCTCACCTGGTTCAGATGGCTTTCAAGTTAGTGCTTGCGTGTGTGTGTGTGTGTGTGTGTGTGTGTGTGTGTGTGTGTGTGTGTGTGTGTGTGTGTGTGTGTGTGTGTGTGTGTGTGTGTGTGTGTATATATACACACACACACACATTATGTATATATGTATGTATGTGTGTAAAAAAAAATGTAAAAATTTTTTTTTTAAAAACATAAATGTTTTATTTATATACAGTGCTCAGCGTAAATGAGTACACTCCCTTTGAAAAGTAACATTTTAAACAATATCTAAATGAACACACAAAAAAAAATTCCAAAATGTTTACAAGACTAAGTTTAATATAACATCTGTTTAATTTATAACATGAAAGTAAGGTTAATAATATAACTTAGATTACACATTTTCAGTTTTTCTCAAATTAGGGTGATGCAAAAATGAGTACACCCCAAAACAAAAACTACTACATCTAGTACTTTGGCCTCTATGATTTTTAATGACAGCACCAAGTCTTCTAGGCATGGAATGAACCAGTTGGCGACATTTTGCAACATCTATCTTTTTCCATTCTTCAAGAATGACCTCTTTTAAAGACTGGATGCTGTAAAAAGAGTGATGCTCAACCGAATTCCCCATAGGTGTTCGATTGGGTTCAGATCAGGAGCCACTGAATCACTTTCACCCTGTTCTCCTTCAGAAATCCAACAGTGGCCTTAGATGTGTGTTTAGGATCATTGTAAGGTTGGAAAAGTGCACGATGACCAAGGGCACGGAGTGATGGTAGCATCTTCTCTTTCAGTATAGAGCAGTACATCTGTGAATTCATGATGCCATCAATGAAATGCAGCTCGCCGACACCAGCAGCACTCATGCAGCCCCACATAAGGACACTGACACCACCATGTTTCACTGTAGGCACCATGCATTTTTCTTTGTATTCCTCACCTTTGCGACGCCATACAGTTTTGAAGCTATCAGTTCCAAAAACATTTATCTTGGTCTCATCACTCCAGAGTATAGAGTCCCAGTAGTCTTCATCTTTGTCAGCATGGGTCTAGGCGGGCTTTTTTGTGCCTGGGCTTTAGGAGAGGCTTCTTTCGTGGACGGCACCCATGCTTGCCATTCCTCTGCAGTGTACGCCGTACTGTGTCATGGGAAATAATCACCCCAGTTTGGCTTTCTACTTCTTTAGAACCCTTCTCATCAGAAGATACTCCTCTCGAGGTGTTAACTTCCATGGACGACCTGGACGTCTCTGTGAGATGGTTGCAGTTTCATCTTTACCTTAACCTTACTTTCATGTTATAAGTTAAACAGATGTTATATAAAACTTAGTCTTGTCAACATTTTGGAAATTGTTTTTGTGTTCACTGAGATATTGTTTAAAATGTTGCTTTTCAAAGGGGGTGTACTCATTTATGCTGAGCTCTGTATTTATTTCATAATATATTTTCAATAAAATGTACACTTAAACTTAAATTAACTATTAAATTCTAATTTATATATACATACATTTCAGCACTATTTCCATGTCATATAAAGAGTCATTTATAATTTAATTGTATTTGGTCAGTGGTCAGTTACAAAAATGATTTGTAAAATTTTACCTTGTTCATACTGTGTTCCTGTAACCATTATCAGGTGGCAGGAAGTGCTGAATGTAAGGAATGTTCTGGGTCTGGCTTGTATTGGCTGAGCTGTAGTTTGGGTGTATGAGAGAGAGTTACGGTCCTGGGGCCGGTTTTCAGCACAAACAATGCGGTCGGAGGGCCTCAGTTTCATTAAGCACTGGAATGACCAGCTGAAACAACTGTGCTTTTGTGCGGGCCGTGCGGTTTGTGGAGCGGCCAGGTCTCAGATTTACTGTGGGATTCTACAGGAAGTTCCTTTAGGCCCTTGCTGGTGGATAAATATGGACAATAAATAATGTGTCTTCCTGCAGGTACTTGGTGCACTGCCTGCAGTCGGATCTGAATAACTACATGCCAGCTTTCCTGGAAGATCCCGATGAACAGAACCCACAGAGGCCCAAGATAGGTGAGCAGAGACCCAAGCTTACATTTTCAGATGCACAACCATAGCTTTTTTTTGACCTAGCATGAATGAGTATGAGTAGATAGGTACACTTAACTTGTGTTTAAAGGATGAAAAATATTTTGTCTTAGTTAGAAGTGAATTGAAATAGTTGTGGGACCACCTAGTGGTGGTTTTGAAGCTCAACAGCAGAAGTGCTCTGGCCAAAACAGTGATATTTCAGTTCCTTGACGGGAATTTACAGCGTCTTGTATTCTCTCTTATCTTGGTCATTGTAGACTAAGTAGGACAAACATGCCCACTTGACTAGAACAATGTCAACATCTTAAGCTACACAGTAACACTTCCAGTTCTCTAGAAAACTGTTTCCCAACCCTTTTTACAAGGGAACCTAATTTTAAATGTGAGGCACATCAGGGACCACCCATAAATAAACATTCTTTCAAAGGGAATATTTAAAAAACAAAAATGCATTTAATAAATAATTGTCCCAGCTAATGGCGATAGCTCCTTAACATTGCACAATTTTAATTACAAATAAAATAAATACAAGAATGATGGTACCTTTTCTGTTTATACTGCATTAAAAAGCCCTGACTTTCCTTGTTTGCCACAGACGACGTTCTGCACACTCTGACGGGCGCCATGTCCCTTCTGCGGCGGTGCAGAGTCAACGCAGCCCTCACCATCCAGCTGTTCTCACAGCTCTTCCATTTCATCAATATGTGGCTCTTTAACAAGCTGGTGACTGAGGCCGACTCAGGCCTGTGCTCGCACTACTGGGGCGCCATCCTACGACAACAGCTCAGCCATATCGAGGCATGGGCTGAGAAACAGGGATTGGAGCTGGCTGCAGACTGTCACCTCAGCCGCATAGTCCAGGTACCATTCACAAATATATATACTGTTATACTTAAACTTATCAAGACCTACTGTAGAGTTGCATGTTTATTTATGCATTATTTTTTTTATTGCTGTTTTTAATTAAGCTATTATAAGTTAGTTTAAACTGGTTATGTTTACTACACTTGAAACAGTTATGTTTACTACAACCCAAACCATTACAGACACATTTTGTCATTTTTAGACATTAAACAAGACATTATCTGGTCCAAATATTTAGTCTTTTTATTATTATTATAATTTTTTTTTTTTTTTCTATATTTGACAGCATTTTCATAAATTGCATTTCTATAGACCAGTGGTTCTCAAACCTTTTAGAATGGTGGCATTTAACATCCTTCTGCATACCCCCTTTCTTCAAATTAGACTGCAGTCACACCTTTTCCATTAAGGGACAATATTTGCTCCCTTAAATTGATATTCAGGTGCATTTTAGCACAAACCACTGCTAATGACTAAACCTTATCCTGAAACACAATCGAGACCAGAATTGCCCCACTTATGAAACTTTTTTCTTGTGGGCACATCCATATAAAAAGCTCTTTCTATTCTTTTGCAAACATTTACCCCCACAACATCAGCAAAACATGTGTGTACATGCACAACAGGATTATTATCCCTTGAGCTGTTTTGAGTTGCTTTCTTATGGCTTAGTCTGTTGTGTAAATGATGATTGTTTTTTATAAGATGGAGGAACATCATGTGTCATTTTTAAAAATGTGACCTTAGGTTAGGTCGCCTGTTCATGCTTTCACTAATCTTTTGTGTTCCAGTGTAGGGGTAGTTGATAATTAACAAAGGCAACTTCCCAACATCAACATTTTAGCTTAAGATGTGCATGAATGTACAGTATAAGAGAAAGTAAATGTTTAATGTGTTATGTTTTTGACAGTTTTTCATCACCAGATTTTGAAAGTTCACTTGAATTCTCTTGCAGTGTGACAGTGGATTTCTTTTAGAAGTACAAATATTTTAATTCAATTATGATATCATAGAAATGCTGTTTTTAAATGTGACATTGCTGTCAAGTGACTGATTTTTTATTTTTTTTAAATATATATTTTACAGCATATTTTGTGCAAACATATAAATATGATTGTATTGCCATCAGTGTTTTTAAACTGTGGTGCACTTACCACCAGTGGTATGCAGAGATATGTTTAATTTTATATATAAATATGATATAAACAATTTTATTATAGTTTTGTCTATCTAACACCCTAATGCAAAGACGACGTTCTGTCTTAGAGGGAGCATTGGTAGTGACTTGGTAATATTCTGGTTTGATTGAAGGTTGTACTTGTGCTGAAAGGTTTAAAAATCACTGTCCTAATTTGATGCCTGACCCTCTGTCTCTCAAGGCAACGACCCTCCTCACAATGGACAAATACTCCATGCAAGACGTGCAGAACATAAACAACACCTGCTTCAAGCTCAACTCTTTGCAGCTCAATGCTCTGCTGAGCAACTACCACTGTGCTCCCGATGAACCCTACATTCCTCCTGTAAGTGAACTGTCTTATTTGGGCTGTGTAGTCTTGGTCTGATGACATGTGTCCTTTTTTTAGATAAACCGAACCAGGTGTGCAGCTTTTACAGTAGCTCTGCTCATTTCCTTCAACCTCAGGGTTTCTCATAAAATGACCTTCTTGTTTGTTTGAAATATCACACTCATTACTGTAAAAGTGCTGATGTTATCCATTGTGGAATTTTCCCTTGACTGAATTAAACGCACCACATTTTTTTTCAAAAATCACTCTACTAAGATAATACAACATGAATGGAGGAGAAAAGCAGCAGCACGTCAAATTTTGCTAAAGTTCTTATGTAACATCATGATCATTGTCCCCTTCATGCCCACAGGAGCTGATCGATCACGTGGTGGCTGTGGCAGAGAACACGGCGGACGAACTGGCCCGAAGTGATGGGCGGGAAGTACAGCTAGAAGAGGACCCTGACCTCCAGCTGCCTTTCCTACTGCCCGAGGATGGCTACTCGTGCGATGTGGTGCGGAACATTCCCAATGGATTCCAAGAGTTCCTAGAGCCACTTTGTCAGAGAGGTACGGACAATAATCAGACTGCTGTGACTCACTAAATGAGTTTCAGAGTGTTTGATGTCAATTGTGGTGTGCACAGTGAGTATCAGGTGGATGGTGAATCAGAGGTTGTTGCGTTTGTTTGTTCAAGGCTGACGCGATGTCAGTGGAATGTGGTTTGTTAAGGACTTGTACAAAAGTCTGTTTGCTGCCATTCCTATCAGTATTTGTTTTTTGCAAGAGAGTGAGAGTGTGTGTGTTTTTACAGGTGTGTGACAAAGACTGTGAGAGACCAGTGGATTTCAAGTTTTACGTTTGGTGGATATGTTTTGATCCGCTTGTTCTCCTCCAGGTTTCTGTAGATTGATCCCTCATCCACGCTCTCCGGGAACTTGGACCATCTATTTCGAAGGAGCCGATTGCGACAGTCATTTCTCAGCTGACACATCAGAACTGGTAAGTTATAATGTCATTTGGATGAATAAATGGATGGATGGATGGATGGATGGATGGATGGATGGATGGATGGATGGATGGATGGATGGATGGATGGATGGATGGATGGATGGATGGATGGATGGATGAGTAGATTGACAGATGGGTTGATAGTAGATAGATGGGTTGATAGTAGATAGATGGGTTGATAGTAGATAGATGGGTTGATGGGTAGATAGATGGGTTGATGGGTAGATAGATAGATAGATAGATAGATAGATAGATAGATAGATAGATAGATAGATAGATAGATAGATAGATAGATAGATAGATAGATAGATAGATAGATAGATAGATAGATAGATAGATAGATAGATAGATAGATAGATAGATAGATAGATAGATAATCTTTTTACAAATGGAATAGTGACACTAAAGAAATACTTGTAAAACTGCACCAGGGAATGTCTGATATCAGCCAACACCTATTACACCACAGGACAATATTTGACCATAGGACTTGCTGTAAATAATATCCTTCTCCTCACCCTGGACACGCAAAGCCCTTAATTACTCCTCCTTCCCTGTAATTAGTCAGTTTTACGGTCTCTCGTATTTTTACGTAAGTGGATTTTTTTACGTAATGTCATAATCTCATATTTTTTATTTATTTATTTTTACATAATGTTGGTCCGCCTCACAGCAGACCAAGCTGGAGCTCGGAGCACATTTAAATACCACACAGAAATCTGATGAACGCAGCTTGGTCGTGTGCCAGACCAACCCAACCACTCCCACATCCCTTTCTTACGGCTGCCCCAGGACCAATTCTTAGCGTAAAACTCACACATTGTAAATGTGAGATTGACCTGAAAATCAAAATGGATTGCCATTCCTGGTCTTACTGTACATGATTCATCAAACATTATTTTGAAAGATAAAAGATGTTTATAATCAAGACATCTTGGCCCAGAAAAAATGTTCACCGATAGCAAAATAGGTATTCAGACACTGTTTTAGGTAACTTTTGTAGCTGATAGCTGCTTTTCTAAATTCTTGCCAATATATTATGTATCCTAGTCCACATTATTATTAAAAATAACATTACCTTGTTTTTTTCCCCCCATTTTTCCACATTGAATGTTCTTTCACTCAGAAACATTAAAATACAGTAAAATACACTTTTTTTTTTTTTGAGACTTTTTGAAAACATGCTGTCCCAGATAATATTTTTGAAGAGAGCATGCTTTAGCAAAGCTAAAGACACTTGCCCTCTTGCCTTTTGCATGCAGGGAGTTTTATTTTTTACCCAACCAATTTTGCCCCCACCCCCCATGCTGTTCTCAACAATGTGGATGGGTAACATAGCTGAAGTTCCCTGTACAATGAATGTGTGCCATGTGCAGCATTTACGCAGTGGGGCTCACTAAAGGAAAGGCTGTGGCACCGTGCCTCTGTGGGAAGCTGGTCTCTTTCTCCCAGGCCCGGCCTATGCATAAGCGAGTCTTCTGAGGCCTGATGCACTCTGGAGCCGACGCATGTGGCTTTCATTCTTGACTCGTCTCCAGAGCCCGCCGTTTCGCTCTGCGGTCTGCTGTGCTCTGAGAACCAGCAGTGGCAGAACCTCCCTAATTCTCCCTCCTCCTCCTCCTCCTCTTAGCTCAGTTTGCTCTAGGAACGGTCACCAGAAACAGCTCCCAGAAGCAGTGTGGATCTAAAGTTGAAGATACAGTACTTTTCACAAGTAAACTCACCTGTCTTCTCTCTCCACAGCCAATGCGGAAGGAACCGGAAATTGTGACCGTGACTTTGAAGAAACACAATGGGATGGGCCTCAGTATTGTGGCAGCCAAGGTAAGAGGCAGTTATCTTATTTCTTTTTGGGGGTATATAATATTGCCCCACTTTCAATTTCTTCGTCTTGCAGGGATCTTAGTGCTGTAGCGGGGATTAAATGATCTAAATCTTTGAGGAGGGCATTTGGTTTTGGCTCTAATCTAGGTCCGATAGCATTTTGATTCAGTTTTAAGAGTTTTTGAGGAACCATTTTGGTTCCTGATGTTGGTAGCTGCTATAATCTGAGTGGGCAGTAAAGATGTGGCATAGTTTGCCAGGCTCAGATCATAACAGACGGTCCAAACAGGCATGTGCTTTTTAGAGGACACACTTGATTTGGTTCAGTCACAAGCTGGTCTGTGTGCTTGTCAAACATTCAAATTCAAAGCGAAGTCATAAGCAAATCATTTCTATTTCCGTGTCGGACAGAGAGTTGTTCTAGTTCGCTGCTTTCAGCAGAAGGAAATGTCTTTTGGGTCGTCACAACTTTCCCAAAATGCAGTTGTTTATGTTAGAGTTTATGGCAAAATTTAAGAGATAAATATTCAATGTTCTGGCAGGTTTCCACCAGTTGCTCTCGTCAGCATAGAAAGATCAGTTTCGATGTCAACATTGCATGTTAGGTTTTTGTTTATACTCTAAACTCTTATTACTAATGACTGCTATATGCAGTTAGAACACGAACCAGTTACTTTTTCATAGTGGGTTTTATGGAACAGACAGTTGCATTTCAGTAGCCTGTGTTTCACCACTTTGGTGGACAGAAGAACCTTTTTTTCCCCACCAGATGTGCGTCAGGTTCAGGGGAGGTGGAGAAGGGGGCTAACAGAAACTGTTTATTTTCATAGCAAAGCCTCCGCTTTACTGCTTCTATTTTCATCTCTTAGTGTCTCTGAGGAAGCATGAAGTTTGGTAGAGGTAGACTGGAGGAAAAGAAGGGAGGGAAGGAGTGAAAAATGGGAGGAGAAGGAAAGGAGGAGTGAATAAGGGGTGTAAGGCACGCTCGGGGACAAAGGGGAGGATCTAAAGAGGAGAGACGGTTTGTCACGGTGTGAAGCTAGTTGGGACGCAGCTGTGAGCAGCGTTAAAACTTCACCTAACTGTTAGTGAGTTGTGGGAGTTTCTCTTGCATAACAGTCTGGATGTGGTATTTCCTACACTGGCTTCAGATATTTGCATATGGTGTTTAAAATGTAGCCCAGGAGTCTCTAGTCAGTAGACCTGCCTGCTTTGAAAGAGTTGGATAAGTTTTCCTGGTCCGCTATTATTTGATTTCTCAGTTCAGTCTCGACTCCGGAGAGGAGGGCAGTACCATGTGGTTCTCTGTGGTCGGGAGGAAGGAGCCGGTAAGAAACCACTTGACATGGGGTGTGTGTCTTTTTGTTCATGTGGGAGAGTGAGCAAGTAAACGCTGAGAGATTAATAGTGTGCTAAAAAGACATCATAGTGACTTTAGTTTGTTTATAGTTTGCTGTCAGGGTTGCACTTGACAGTAAGTTTCAATTTGATAACATTATTTAAATGCATTGGGGATCATGAGCTACAAATGAATAAATGTTCTTTAATCTTGGTTAATTTAAATTCATAACAGTGGTATTACTAATGGTTTGATACTAATTTATAAATATATTAGTAGATGTACAAAATTAACATTAACAAAGATTAATAGTGTGGAAGTGGTGTAAATTGTTTTTATTTTTGTAATTTCATTACAGTTGAATTGAATTATTTCATTATAAATGCCAGACGAGACACTTGCACACATTAATTCCAGCAAATGTTATCAAGTGTTAGAAAGCAAGGTTTTGCTAATGTAAACAGAGTCATGTGTCCAGACTGCACAAACATGCACATACACATTGTACAGGTGGTAAATTTTCTCTACTGGCTCTCGCCACATATTTAAAACTATATCAGTTTATGTACAAAAACACACGTAGGACCGAATGTTACAGTAATGTTGTAGCAAGGTGTATATCTCCATTTCATTCTGTTCATTTGAGAAAACTCTGTACTGTGCATTTCTACTTTTTCAGCCGCAGATATGTGTGGTTGTGCACAGCGGTATCTTGTAATCAGGGTCACAGGGATAATGATTACAAGCTCTGAACATTGAGTTCCCCATTATGTATCCCAGTATTAGTGACTCATCATCACTTGTTGCAAACAATCCAGTGGGGTCGGTCCAGCTGGATGGCCGTGCTACCGTTGCAGGACTTGATTTTCTCAGGCTGCAGATGTTTGTGCGATAACAGCTCTTTTGGGATGGTGTTGAGTTTCAGGGGAAAGAACAAGGGAAATCCTGACCTCCATACCTCACGCTGATGAGTGGCTACCTGACATTTTCCCACTGAATTTTGCTTTGGCACCAAAATAAGTTGTTTCCACAAGAATCAAAGCCTCCTGGATCGGTCTTCTGTTTTATTGCAGAACTTCTCAAGGCAAAACCCAATTTTTTGTTTGTTTGTGTAATTGATTTGTAGCACAATAGCTCACTGACTTCCTTCTCTGTGGGCTTCTTGATCCTCATGTATGACAACAATGGAAGGATGTGTGACTCCCTTACGCGAGCCTGAATTTCCTGAGGACTCTTGAGAGTGGAGAACATGGTGTTTTCTCTAAGTTTTCTCATGTTATGTCTCCTAATCTTTTATTAATCTGAACTTATATGAAGTGATACCATTGTGACGCTTTGTTTTAGATCACAGGTTCAAAAGAGAAAATTTTTTGACTATAGGGATTTAGGACTCTGTGTTCACTTTCTAGTGACTAGGGGTGGGATCTTTTGACAGGTGTTGGTGCAGACTCTACTCAAGAATTAGTTTACTTCAGTCCTGAGGCAAAATGAAACCTGACAAGCCCCTACAATTGTCCAAATAGAGATGCTTCAAACTGTCAGATTGCATTCATCAAGATCAAGACATTTCATACTTTGACAGAGATAGCAGAAGGGATGAGTCGGGAATTGTGACCCATTGGAAAAGCCTGCAGATGTGTTGAACAGGAAGGAACTATTCTAGTACATGAGAGGACTACAAGCAAGTTGACTGTTAGTAAAACTTAGATATTGTTATGTTTGTAGCAAAGGATGTCAAGCTTGCACGTAAAACCAAACCCTTAAATTAAGCTATGACTCATGTCTTGGACATAATTCTGTCCCTTTACAGCAAAATATTCAGAGGAGGGACGTTTCCTTTGTGTCCAGAAATGGAGCTATCTTTTAAATGCACCGCCAGAGGACCATGAAGGAAGACAGACCTCTTTGTTTGGTCTTTCTTAACTGAAGCAAGTAGCCCAAGAGTCTGCAGATCATTAGAGCCGGAATGGAGGCCACTCAGACGTGATGAAGTCCGTCGGCTGAAAGCAGCTCATTATTGAAAGCCTCTTGTGTTAGTCATGATATTTTGCACCCACCATTAGCCGACAGCCTGAGCAGTCCATCTGTCTTCCATCCGTCTAGACTTGACAATAAGGACCGGCTATGTTCAGGAGTGCACTACTGTCCCGGCTGCTTTTTTTTCCAGAGTGCTGTGTTTGTTGTGGGTGATTAATCAGGGCAGGAAATTATGTGGTGGGTCAAGTTTCAGTGAATGGATGTATTTTTTGTTTTTCTAGTGCCCTGTGGACTCCACCATCTCTGTCAGAGGTCAGGCACTGCCTTGACTCCCTGGGGCTGTTAACAAATTACACTCAGCCATTTATGTCTACACGTGCAGCTCCCTGAAGACTTGATTTGCCAATCACATCCACAACCATAAACCTTGAACAGGAAGCTGTGCGTTTGGGGTACGGTCTCCACAAGTGTTTTGAAACTGAAGAGGGGGGAGCACGAGGACTGAAGTTCAATTCTACCTCTGTTGCAAGGCACTCGTCTTGCCTAAGCTGGGCTTCCTGTATTTGCAATGGCAGGTTTGGGAAGCTTTTCCGTAGACAGGAAGCATCAGGGTGGGACCAAGAAGCTGTACACTTTGTTTGCTTGCTGCATGGGGCTTTAGGACCATCAAAGGAAGCTGGAATTCTGTGGTTTGAGCATCTGCTCCAAGTACTGTTATCAGCGAACGCCTTCAGACTTCAACACTTTCCTGTTAATGTCTAATGTCTGCGCTGCAGATGCAAGCGTATTTATGCATGCCCATCTATGCCAGACAACCACTTGTGGTGTAAATGTGTCTTTGTGGTATACCGTTGTGTGTGAAGAAGTACTTGTTGCCAGTGCAAGTTTACTAACCTTTACCCTCTGACACACTGAAAGACAAATAACCTGCTGCTGTGAATAACCGTTACTGTTTTTGCTTACAAGGGGTTTAGCACCTGTAAAATATTATTTACAATATGACGTGCTCACATGCTCATATTGAATATGCCGAGATGTCTACTAGCTGCACAGTTACATTGCATTTACTAAAATAAGTACTGAGCAATATTAATTAACTACATGTACTTACTGTAGAATTAGGGTTAGGGTTTGGTTTAGGGTTAGTTTATAGTAATTATGCGTTATTTACTGTTATTACAAGTACATGAAGTAACGTGTAACTACGTCACCTTAAAATAGCGTTACCTCATTTTCTTTGAGCTCAAAGAGGAGCACAAAAACAACCACACCTAGAATACAATCCCACAACACACGCTCGGCAACATGCACACTTATGCAAGGGTGTTGAACTTGCACATGAGGCGTGGTTCTGTAACAGCTGACCTCTGAATTCTGATCAGATGGTGATCAAAAGTTGATTTATTAAATATGATCTATCTGGCAGTTCTGTCTGTCTGTCTGTCGTTCTGTCTGTCATTCTTTGTACCTATATATCTATCGTTCTATGTTGTTCTATTTATTATTCTATCATGCTATCATTGTTCTATAGTTCTATCACCGCTCTATCATTCTGTCTGTAAGGCCTATAAACCTTCAGATATAAATCTTATAAGGCCAATAAACCTTCAACATTCAAAGTTTGCCTTGAAAGTTCTATGAATTTCAGTTCATTTAATTTCTACTTCATTTCATCAAATTTTTAATTGCAATTCTGCATCCATAGTTAACCTTAAAGAGAAAGTGCCCATGAAAGACAGCTTATGTTAGCGCCACCTTGCGGCAACACTGAGAATGCAACACGTTTGTGTTTTGTTATGAATGTTAAATGAGATTTTGTGCTTGTGTACTTGCATAGAGTATGTTTTGAGTACTCTACTAATAATTTGTCACAAGAAAACATCTTAAGAAGAGCGCTCCAAATTGTTGACAATATTCTCAATAAAAACATTTCAAACATGCTCTTCTGTTGCTGAGGTTTACATTCTAGTGACAGAGAAGTCTCTTTTAGAAAGAACAGAGCGATATTCTAAGTTGAATTTACTTCTTTTGGCCTTCTGTTAAACAGTAATGAACTCTGTGCCAGTATCTCCTCATTCATTGTTTTAAAAACAGTAGCAATTAGTTCTCTTGTTAACATGCATCTGTTTTTTATCAGTTGCTTTTATAGACCTTACTCCATTTCAAGCTCTGCGTGCCAGGGTTTCCAGCTTTGATCAAAGCAAGTTTAACGCAAGTTTCTTGAGGAAAGGTCAGCTCAGTTGCTATCCCGCTGGGTCTGCGCGAGACTCCTGTCCTACATCAGTCGTGTTCAGATGGCATGCAAACCGCCCCGCCTCAGAACTCAACCTTAGGGCTTCTCATGTGTCTCTCACCGCAGGTTCACTCTTTAATGTGGAGAGACTGGTTTTTGAATGGTTGTTTCTCATCACAGCATAATACATACTTTCAAAGTCTAATCAGAAAGCTTTTGAGCTTTGCCAGGCGACGTATCTCCCTCAGGACTCAGACAAGTTGAGACCTTACAGCAGATAAGAAGCTGCTCATTTGCACATTGGCATATCTGTATTTCAGCTTGCTTGTTGATAACAGTAGGGCTGGGCGATATGGCTAAAAACTATATCTCTGTATTTTTTATTGGCAATATACAAGGTATATATGTATATATATATATCTGTATTTTCTACATTTCTCTATTTAGATAAAAAAAATCTGTATTTTTATTTTTTTTATTTCACAGTCCTGCCCAGTGTTGTCCTACAAACAATGTTCATATTCAAATATTTTATCAAAATGTATATTTCAGTCAGAATTATTGCTCTCCTATTCATTTGCGGTCCGTCTGTTTGGTGCGCATGTTCACTGAATTCTGTGAAGTAAAGTATAGCGGAAAATCATGTTCATAAGGCTCGTCCACTTCTGACAACAAAATGGAAATTTTTGCATGACTTTCCAACATTTGGTAATATACCTGTGAAATGTAAGTTATTAAAAACAGCACATCTCAAACACATTAAACAGCACAAGTATCTGTCAGAGCATCTGACAGGGCAAGCCACCACCACCACTGTCAAGGCCCAGTAAGGTACTAAAGGCATTGTTAAAATAGTCCACGTGACAACAGTGGTTCTTAATGTTATGAAGCGACGAGAATACTTTTTGTGTGCAAACCAAAACAAAAATAACAACTTTATTTAACATATGCAATCTATACATACACAACATATTGAGCTACAACATACTGAAGTTTTTAAGCTACCATTTAAATAGAGACATCACAAAGTGGAGCTCACTCTGTCCATTATTTTTCAGATGTGCTTGTATCAAACTACTGTATATCGATTTAAATTGTATTGCCTTATTCTATATGGTTTATAAAAAAAAATTATCGATATATTGTACAAACTTGATATACCATCCAGCCCTAGCACTCAGTTTCCAATGCTGCATTAGATAATATAGATAATGTGTTGTAGGCCTTGATGCCCTTCGTAAAACGGCATATGCATAATTTCTGGCTAATTGTAGGGTTACCATTTATTAAACCAGTAATTTAATTACCTCCTTAGCATCTTTTGCCTCCTAGCAATTTGGTTTGCTAAATGTTTGCACTTTGTGATATCTCTAACTATTTAAATGGTAGCTTAACAAATTTAATCATCAGTATGTTGTAGCTTGAGTAAACTACAGTTTTAAGTAGTTTTCCAGCACTTGGTTTGTATTCCCGCTGATGCTTTGGGAAAACCCCCATCCTGTTGTTGTGTGTACTCCCTATGAGGAGGAGCCATTGTCCAGGATCATATCATATATCACTCCTATAACATACAGGAAAGAAGTTACTTGTGCTATTCTAAGGCAGAGCACATAGCGGTACGTTGTTTTTATTCATCCTGACCATAACCTGATTTATGACTTCTGATTGCATATTTTTTCCATCACTGTTTCCATTATTTCATCGCTTGTTCTAGACCGGTTAGCTATTTGATGGTGTTATTGGCAGTGTTATTTTAGTATCATCAGATACTCTTGTGATTTTTATTATACTTTTATTATACTTATGATATGATAATTATGATTTTTGTTTTTGTTTTTTCTTCCTTAATTTTTATTTTAAAGGTTTAGTAATTTTGTTGTTGGTTTTTTTTTTGTTTTTTTTTAATCAATTTTTATATTGTTTTAGTTATTATTTTATATAGTTTTTATTTCTGTGTTTTAATACATCAGCTTAAACTAAATTAAAATGAAAAATGTTCCTTTGGCAACTACCTGACAAAATAAGTTTTTATTTATATATATATATATATATATATATATATATATATATATATATATATATATATATATATATATATATATATATATATATATATATATATATATATATATATATATATATATATATATATATATATATATATATATATAATTTCAGTTATATATATTTCAGTTGATGTTTATTTTTTATTTTTTCATTTAATCTGCAGATAGTTATATATTATGATAACCCTGTTTTTTGTGGTTATTTTATTTTCCTCATTTGATTTACATGCAAATTACTCACCAATTTGTATTTGATTACCCCACCCTTGATTAAATGCAGCAGATTTTCCTTTGGAAGTTCATGGTTTTTCACTTTTTCAGACTGTACAAAAAATATTTTCATTGTTAAAATTCACTTTGGCTCAGTGCTTTAGAACTGGCATGACCTCAATCATTTTTGGGGCCTTTTAGCACACAGTGCATGTTGATTCATATTTTTCTTATATTTGTGGTTAAATCATGAATGTTAGCTGAGATTTCTGGGTGATATTTGTGTGGTGTTCATGTTACGGGTGTGTTTGAATTGTAGGGTGTGTTTATGCCAGTGTAATGTGAGTGGGTTATGGGGGTCTGTGGCTAACATTGGCTTTATTTCAGAGGGCAGAATAAAAGACGTTACCATTTCCCAGGCAGATTTTGTTACTGGGTTTCCCAATCCATTGCTTCTGGTCAACTTCGTTTAGGTTTTTAGTACTTATGAGCAATGTAGTGCACATACCAATCAAATCAAGTTATAACCTAACCCTCTAAAAATGAGTTTACCAATCTAGTAGGGTGGCATTTTAAAGGAAGGCGTATAACATAATTATTTAATGAAACTATTTGAAGATATATTTTAGTTCTTCAGAATGAAGCACCTAGTGCACCTAAACTCCACCAGTTTGGACCCAATAAGCATCATATTCCATTTGACAGCCAGAACAGGTTTGGTTTAAGTGTTCCTGCTTAAGGTAGATTGTGATTTAATGTGACATTTGTGGGGTCTGAATCTTTTCAGAGAGGCTAAATTGCATGGTAAATGTAGATGTTGCACTCAACTCGTGGCGGTCCTGTATTGAGCAGCATGGGTTTTCATATATAGTGCTGAAGTCAGGTGGAAAAAAAAGAGCCAGCATGGTGGGAGTGTTGTAGACTTGGGTGGCATTTTGGTGCCATGTAGTAAATGGTTTATGACCATGAAAGCCTCTTTTGGAGTATGGCGTGGACATTGGCAAACATCTGGCCTGGAATTTAGATGTAAATATTGTACTTTGGAAAGAGTTCATATCAGGCTGCTAAAACAGAGAAGACAAATGTTGATTTAAAGCAAGTTCTTTCCTTTTTCTACTTAACAGAAGCAGCACAGTTATTCAGAACAATGTTTAGCCTGCTCTTTTACGTATAATGAAAGTGAATGGGGACTGGGATTGCTGGCTAAAACACCATTAACAGTGCCTTTAAAGTAGTACATTTGACTTGTGCACTACTTATACTACCATTCAAAAGTTTGGGGTTGGTAAGATTTTTTTCTTTTCTTTTTTTTTTTCTTCTGTTTTTGAAAAACGTCTATGCCCACCAAGTCTGCATTTATTTGATGAAAATACATTAAAAACAGTAATATTGTGAAATATTATTACAATTTAAAATAACTTTTTTAAAATATATTTTAAAATGCAATTTATTCCTGTGATGTCTAAGCTGAATTACTCCAGTCTTCAGTGTCACATGATCCTTCAGAAATCATTCTAATATGTTGATTTGAATAATTTAATGTAATGGTTGTGCTGCTATTGTTGTGGACAATTTGTTGTGGTCAGACTTTGCTGTTATTAATTTGTCAGGTGGAGTGAGTATGAGCAGTTTGTGTTTCTGTATGAGAAAATAGCTGAGATAGCTGGGAATTTAATAGACCTCTTATTTTTATAGTTAAATTTTAGCATGATTCCCTTAAAATAGAACCGCTGGCAGCAGCCAGGGGATTTTGGGTACTTGCTTGCTTAAATAGCAAATCCAGCCATCGGAAAAAACAAATGTTACTAACTTGAAACCACAGTCCTTAAGCAAACCCCATTGAAGCTCATGTCACTGGTCCTCTGTCAGCTTGAAGCCTTGAACAGACCATTTAACTCCAGTTATGGAGCATTACGTAAGTGAGTGTTACAGATTGTGTGGTGTTACCATTTCAAGTGTACAGGAAGTGCTTCAGTGAATGCATTGTTTTATCCTGAAGTAAATTACTAGGTTTTATTTTGAACACTGTTTCTCTAGCATGCAATGGCATTTAGGTCGAGCTGATATCTCAATGGTTGCACAGTCCAGCAGCCAGATGGCCCATGTCAGATGATGACCTCTGACCCGGGATGTAGGGTGAAGTACTCTGGGAGGGTTAAACATGGCTAGTTTGAACAAAAAGAAGCTCAGATCTGGTCTGAATTTATGAATGAGTTTATTTATGTGAATGTATTCACTGCTGGCTCCAGATTTATAGTCTTTCGTGAATGAATGCCTGGTTTCTTCGTCCAGCTGTTTCCACAGCGGAACTAGTGGAGCCTGTTAATAACATTTAGATCATTCTCAGAGTGCTAATAGACTGTTTTGCTCTTTGTTTTGTGTTTTTTAGGGTGCCGGGCAGGACAAACTTGGTATTTACATCAAGTCTGTTGTCAAAGGAGGTGCGGCAGACATGGTGAGTTTGGTTTGTATTTTAATGTTCTTTATAGGCTAATGCAGATGCTGTGACCTCATTTCTTCTGAAACCACTAACAGCTTGGATGGCTAGAGTTATTTCACATAATTAGTGTCATTTATATTACACTACTATTATAATTAATAGCACTATACTTGGAGTTTTTTAAATTTGTATTAAACTATTAAACTGTAAAATCTGTAAAAATCATACTTTTCTTTCTTCATAAAAAGTGAAAATGTAGTTCAACTTTGCTGTTTTATGACTGTTGTTTTTTTAATGTTTTTCTTCAGGATGGGCGTCTGGCTGCCGGAGATCAGTTGCTCAGCGTGGATGGACGAAGTTTGGTCGGTCTCTCACAAGAGAGGTAATTCTGGAGCATTTAGACCTTTAATAATGATGTCTGTAGAATAGGATTTAAAAAAAAATGAAATGGACTTACAGGTAAAGCATGTAATATCCGGCTACATTGGGGGAAAAAAATGCTTCTCAGTTAAATAAACAGGAGGATTGCATGTTAAAACCATTTTATTACACCACATAAGCAAGGAAGGACTGTGTCGTAATACACACAATTAAGTGGCGTAAGATCAAAATGTGACGTCTCTTGGTTTTTAGAGCATGGTCAGAAATGAGTGCTCAGGCAAAAATGGCATCAAAAATGCCCTTGAAATTTAACATTTCAATAAGTGCTTATGTTGTTTTTAATTTTATCTGCAAGAGGATAATCTCATTATTAGGATTATTTAATGATTTTGCATGAAGAATGACATTTTTATACGCATTTACACAAATATGCACTCATTAAAATAAAAAATGCGCCTGAAGAGAGATAAATATTGACCCTTAATGGAGAAGTTTGTCATGTAATTATACTGGATTTAACTTGCAAGCATTGTTTTTATTAGTTTTTAGGGCTATAACATTTACAGCCCTAAACTTGTGCAGAACAAAACACCTTTGTGTTTGCAAAGTCAAACCTTGACTTTGGAGGAATTGATGAAACTCTCAAAACTGTGGTTTTGAGTTAAATGAGAAGCATATGGCTCAAATCGGTTGTGAATGGACACAACTTGAGTTGCCTTTGGGATTCGTTCCAGCGTCCATCTCTTTGAGGCATTTGTTTACAGTTAGCCTACAGCAAATCCAAACAGACATTCTATGAGATTAGTCTCTTCAGTAATCTCTCATGGGATTGTGGGATTGCACATGAATGCTTTGAACTTGAAATTCATTCATCATAGTCTGCTGTTTTACTCATAAGATGTCTCTGTCTTGTAGGGCGGCGGAATTGATGACACGAACAGGCTCGGTTGTAACGCTCGAGGTGGCCAAACAGGGAGCCATTTACCATGGGCTGGCCACGCTCCTCAACCAGCCGTCCCCCATGATGCCCCGCGGTAAGCGTGCACCGCATGACCGCAGCATGAAAGAGGACCTATTATGCTTTTTTACATTTTCAACTTTCTTTAGTGTGTAATGTTGCTGTTTGCACATAAAAAAGGTCTGCAAAGTTACAAAGTACACTCCACAGGAAGTTTTTCTCTATGTAAGTAAGCACTGTTTCCAGGGGTGATAGCGTTCCGGCACCACGCCGGATTTCCGGCGTAGGCTACTGTGGCTGCGAAAAAAAAAAAAAAAAAAAATCAGGTTCTGGTTATATTGGTCTACTGCGGCGTTTTAGTGCCATGTTAAAAAAATAATACAAATAATAATAATAATAATAATAATAATAAAGATTATCTAATGTTTATTTGATGTCTGTTTTTAAAAGCACGGAAGAGAATATGTGCTGTTCTGTTAGACATCGTTTCAGCCATTAAAATAGTTCCGTTTTGTATGTATGGCAGTGATTTCGTTTCTGTTTTTATTAATTAAGTTGTAATGGGAAGATTTTTTATTCGTCAGATATAAATAAGGTATAGGTGCATATCCATTGGTTTGTGCGGAGAGTGGAAGCTTGCACAATGCAATACAGAGGCGCCAGAGCCGTCACTTGCACTTTTTTTTATCCAGTGGAAACGAATTATCCTCAAAACAATACTTGCCTTACCGACATCAAATACATAGATGGAGAGATTTAAATTATTGCTTAACGAAATAAAACAAATCAAACCAAAAACTCTTTCATTATATCTGTAAAGATGCATTTCTCGCGTCAAAGTGGAGATTTCTATTAAGGATCTTGCGTCACTGATTTAGAATACACTAGTTTATTCATAAATAATTCAAATATCCCCTTACCCTCCGACACATTCATTGTTATGTACAAGGAATACAAGTTGATGTATACTAATATAAATTTAAAATACATCGTTTTAATAAATACAAATCAGCAAAACTGTTTCAAGTGATAGGCATTATTCAATTAAAAGTATCAATGAATAAAACATTATGTTGACCAGGTGGATTATTCATTGAAATCATGGAGAATGACATTTAGTTTTATTTTCATCAATGACAGCGCACGTGTATTTACAGACAAACGAAATCTGCAGAAGTCTCTTTACTGCGGAACTGAACTTAATAAAACAGAAACTAAATCAATGTGTCATACATACAAAACGGAACTGTTTTAATAGCTGAAACGATATCTAAACATTTTGCTATGTTCTGTCTATGCAAACAGAACAGCAGTAGGCTACATAGGCTAATAAATCAAGCGCGTCATCGTCACAACCATAGCCTTGTTTCCGCGCGGAATAAAGTATTTTATTCTCGGAACATTTCGACTTTATTCTCCGACTTTATTTTTATTATTAATATTATTATTATTATTATTTTTTGCAGAGGTTAGATATTTCGACTTTATTCTCTGAATATTCCGACTTTAATCTCGGAGTTTCGACTTTAATCTCGGAAACTTAGATTTTTTTTTATTAATTTTTTTTTTTTTTTTTAACATGGCACTATATGTCGTCGTATTGATCTGTCATTTAGATCTGAGATGCGCAGGTCAGAGAGCAGCTTTAACGCTCAACGACTCATGAGCCAATCAGAAGTAGTTAAGGGGCGGGCCTCGTGTCTTTGTCAAATAGATTGATACAGGTTAAGGCAATACTCCATGCGCGAAGGTGATTACAATTGTGTCTCATATTTTTCAACTCAAAACGTAAGTCATGGCTATGTTTATGAAGCCAGGGGAAGACATTAAAGACATTGATAAAAGCATAAAGAATAAATGGCGCTGGGCTTGGATTGAGGATGTGGGTAGCGACGGAAAGCCCTATTATTGCCACTTACTGACCTGTCTTGGTATGACTGTAGCATCTGCAGCATTTACTTCCAGTGATTGTACTAAGATGGGCTTATAAGGTCAATGTAGGCACTGAACATATTGAGAAGAAAATGCTGTCTTTTCTTGAATAATACTGAGGGCATAATGCAAATATGAAAATATCTAAAAATAGCCACTTGTCAATAATGATGATCAGGGTTATACATACTTAGGCTGTTTATATATTTGGGCCCAGGGGCCAACAAGTTGTGTTAAAAGTGCGTCGCATACATAGTACCCTCTCGGGGGGCAAGGAAAAAAGTTCAGGCTCAGGAATTTTTTTCACTATCAGCCCTGTGTTTCTGAACTCCCTGAAATGCCTCGATTGTAGGCTTGAGTTTTCTTCTGGAAACTTGAACATCACAATATTCCTCATTTAAATAATTCCTGCCCAACAGCATACACTGTTATGATAAGGGGAAACACGCTCGAAGCAGTTGAACAATCACAGCACACTAGGGCTGCCCTCAACTAAAGATTTTTTATGTTGACTAGTAGTCGTTTAAGCGATTAGTCGACTAATCGCACGTGCATACTAAGCCATAGCCATATAAATCATAATAATGAGCCTTTAATTGCCTATATATAATACATAGCCTAATCAGTGCTCAAGCACATGCATAAAGCTTTCCACAGCGCACCAGCAAAAGTAATTATTTTGAATGTCGTGAAAAAAACAGCAAGGAGACAGTCTAAACATTTTAATAATTTATTGATAATGTTTTCTGTGTTTTCGGCTGCAGAGATTAAGTCGATGATGCTGACTAGTCATCTCACGCCTATAGGCACATTTCATACATGCCATCAAAAATGCCCTTGAAATTTAACATCTCAATAAGTGCCTATGTTTTTTGTTGATTTAATTTTATCTGCAAGAGGAAAATCTCATTATTAGGATTATTTAATAATTTTGCATGAAGAATGACATTTTTATACGCATTTACACATATGCACTCATTAAAATAAAAAAAATTATTGCTTTCGAATGATGTATTACCATTATCTGTATGATAAGTTCTTTCCACTGTTATCAGAAAAAAATGTGAGTGATCGCGTTGTTTTTTTTTTGAACATTCAAGCATATAAACCTATTCTAACAGACCCCTGAAACAAACTTGAAAAAGAGCATAATATGTTCTTTTTAAAGCTCTAACAGGCACACTTGTGGGAGCTGCAGCATCCTGCATAAAAATATCAGTGGCTGCCACTCAGCGTGCTAGTGTGACTAATTCCTTTAAAGAGGTGGAAATGTGGTGGATCTGGCACCCGCAGCGTTCCCAGTCACACACAAACTGGTTCAAGAGTTGCATTAAATCTAATTGCTTTCGACACATGTCTGGTAGTGTTTCTGACTTGGTGTGCTGTGAGTGAATTCCCTCATTACAAAAACATGGGCGCATTCCCAGTGCTGAGTTTTGTCTCATTCAAGCTTCTCTTTCATATCTGCAGGATCAGACCGTGGACGTGGAGACAAGGGAAAGTTGAGACCAAAGAGTGAAGGCTTTGAGCTCTACAACAACTCTGTGCAGAATGGCTCTCCTGAGAGCCCCCAGGGCACGTGGGACACCTATCCTGAACCAAAGAAGGAGGACAGGTTGTTGAAGAATCGTGCAGACCACCGCTCCAGCCCAAATGTGGCTAGTAAGTGTGCCACTTCAAAGTCTTGTCATATTTGCTTATTTTAAGTGGTGACATTCTATTAATGTCTACTTTTTTTCTCCTAAAGACCAGGCTCAGAGTCCAGGTGGGAAGCCTGTTTACCCTGGAGCCCCAGGAAAGATCACGTCAGTCTCAACGGGAAACCTCTGCCCTGATGTGAGTACACACAATCATCGGCACCTATAAGATGAATGTTGCATGTGTGTGCCGAAGCTATTGTTGTCCAAATGATTCTTAAGAGTCGGTTCTTTTTAGCGAATCACATGAGATTGTGAAAAAATCAAATCAACTGATTGTCAAACAAATGAGTCTTACGAACTGGTTCTGTTTTAGCACATTGAAAAAAATACAGCATGACCAGTGTAACTGATTCCCCAACAAATGACTCTAATGAACTGGTTCTTTTGAAGCAAATCAAAAACATACAGCATGACCAGTGTAGTTGAATCCATTCCCAAACAAATGACACTTATGATCTACCTCTTTTTAGTGAATCAAAAACATAAACATTAAGGAATCATTACGAGTCAATATTAAATTCCATACAATTCCCTTCCTTAGTAAGTTATTTCCTAACTTACTAAGGAAAAGTGGCTACTTCAACTACATTGAAGCTGTTTAGTGGGATAATAACAGCAACTTTCTTTTGTATATCTGAATCAAAAACCATTATAAATAGCAGTGTTTGACTAAATATTTTGCTACAGAAAAATGCCTTTTTTTTTTTTTTTTGGCTACACTGGACATCTGAGAACACTGCTGAGTGACTAATTGCAATGAACCTTTTGAACCAACCTGAAAGTGAATTGTAGAGTTTTGTCACGCTACACAATTATTTGGAAGAATGACTCACTACTAGAGAAGCTAAACTATTTTGTAAACAGCTGAGCTTGTGACATGCTGCTGAAATATATAGTTAAGCTGGAAGTGCCACTTCTTTTAGGTAGTTCCTCCCTTACATCCAGAAGTACATAAAAATAGTTAATGCTGAAATGTGTTGTAATGCCGTTGTGTCGTCTGCGTGTGAAGTCTCTAGTGTTAATCAAATCACCAGAACATATTTTTGTCTCTGAAACCATAGACGCCTAATAGAAACCGGATTCGTGGCTGTTTGTTGTATTGTTCTTGTAATCAATTCTAATCATGTCTGTAACCACGATCTGTTTGGCTAATCACTCTTTGATTCACGTTCCTTTGATTTATACATACACATGCTAACTCTCACGCTAGTTTCTATTTTAGATGAGCGATAACCAAGAATAAAACACTAAAAAGATATGTAAAGGGAGTTTAGACTTTCACAGCTCAGTCTAATGTGTCTTTACCCTGTTTGTCCAAAAGGAGGAGCCCTCTCCACCCCGTCCAGAGGCGTATCCGATCCCCACTCAAACATACCCAAGGGAGTACTTCACCTTCCCAGCCTCTAAATCTCAGGACAGGATGGGCCCTGGCCAGCCCTGGCAAAACAACGAACCAGAGCCTCTCCCCCCTATGGATAACCACTCTAACAACAGCATGGCTATGCAGGTTAGCCTTTTTAGGAAGAGAATTCATAAGAGTGCTACATGGTGTCCTGGTGACAGTAATATCACGAAACCTGCATCTCAAAACACTGGCAGTGCCACAGTATTTTTTTTTTTTTTTTTAAACAGCACTGTACAGAAAATACCTCTATTTGTATAGTAGCTAGCTACTATTATTTCAGTATTCTGCAGTAAAATTTTGTTGTTTATGTACATTTCATTTCCTTTTTTTGTGCAGGATAATGCATATCTTATTGTTATAATGCACACTACTATTCAAAAGTTTGGTTTCAATTTTTTAAGGAATTTTATTTTTTATTTTATTTATTTATTTTATTATTTACTTTTATTCAGCAAGCAATAATTGATCAATATAAAAGAGTTCTGTTCTAAAAAAAAAAAATTAAACGCTATTAAACAAAGAATCCTGGAAAAAAAAGTCTGATCACAGCAAATTGTTCTCAAAAATTTAAAGCATAATAATTGTGTACTGTATACTGCATAATAATTCATATACAATTAGGATGGCTTGACGGTGAGTAAATCATGAGATAATTTTTGGGTGAACTATGCCTTTAAAAAGTTAAAAATATCATGCTTAAATTTTGCAGACAATTTTTGTGTGAACTATGCCTTTAAATGTGACATTTTTGCACAAAAATGAGAAATGAATCTCACTGCTTTGTCATTGTGTCCTGCTAGCGGGTGGTGCGCTCTCAGGAGGAGCTGTGTGACATGCCGGGCGGGTACCCAGGTGAACGTCTGCGCCAGGAAGACCTGATGCACCTGCAGCAGCAGCAGCGTGAGGCTGAGTACCAGCGAGGTGGTGGTGAGCACTGGAACAACCAGACGTCCTCCTCAGTGGAGTCCAGCACCTCCAGCCAAGAACACCTCAACTTTTCGTCGTCCTCTGGCTCTAGGTCCCAGGGCAACCACAAGAGCGGCCCTGGCCGCTGGAAAACCCCAATAGCACCCCACTCTGGCCCAGTGGGTGTCTCCCAACCCTCCCGTTCTGACCTTCCCCCTCCTCCCCCTCCTCCACCTGCACACTATGACTATGAGCCACAACCAGACATGCCGCTTCCTCCACCGCCATCTGTTTCGCAGCAACAGGCGGTGGCGGTGGCTGCGGCTGATCGCAAGAAGCGTGAAGAGCAACAGCGCTGGTATGAGAAGGAAAAGGCCCGGCTTGAAGAAGAGCGAGAGAGGAAGAGAAGAGACCAGGAGAGAAAGTTGGTGCAGATTCGCAACCCTGCCGTCCCTGGCCCCGTCATGCACAACAACCAGCACGGCCCACTGCCACCCGCCCCTCAGCACCAACAGATGCCCCATCCACAGCCCCCCATGCCAGTGCAGGTACCCCAACCGTACCTTCCTCCGGTCCAGCCGCCCCAACCACCGCCGCCCCAACCAACTCGGCCCGATAAACTATCCAGCCTTCCCCGCCAACCACCACAGGACACGGTAATCCGTGACCTCTTGCCTCAGCAGCAGCCACGCACCATCGAGAGACGCGACCTGCAGTACATCACCATCAGCAAAGAGGAACTGTCTGCCAGCGACAGCCTGTCGCCCGACCCCTGGAAGAGGGACGCCCGTGAGAAACTGGAGAAACAGCAGCAGCTTCACATCGTGGACCTCCTAGACAAGGAGATCCAGGAGCTTCAGTCTAAGCCTGAGCGCACGGCTGAGGAGAACGACCGTCTGCGCAAACTCATGCTGGAGTGGCAGTTCCAGAAGAGACTGCAGGAGTCCAAGCAGAGCGAGGAAGATGAGGAGGAGGAGGATGATGAAGATGTAGACACCACACTAATTATGCAGAGACTGGAGGCGGAGAAAAGAGCACGGGTAAGCAAACACAGGAAAAAAGAGATCGCTATAGTTTATGTAGATATAAACAGTTAAAGTCAACATGAAATCAAAACTGACCTTGTTTACTTTCTTAATGCACATTCCTGGTCTTACTGTGAACGATTTATCAGGGCATGTTAGTCTGAAGAAGTCTTTTGTAATCTTTCAAAAAAAAAAAAAAAACTTATTCCACCTCTGAAATGTGTGGATATGAGCCATGTGGGCAGAGAAAATAATATTAGCCAATAGCCATACTAGTTGTCACTGTATATTAAGCTATATGAAAATGTATTTTAATTTTTTAAAAAAGTTGCTTATTTCAGATTTAATGCAAGTTTTAATGGTAAAGTAATATACAGTTTTCTGACGGTCAAGCAAAAACATTTAAAAAAAAAATTTTTCCAGGCCTGGAAAAATCAAGGAAATTAGATCTTAAAATATTTGTTGAATATAAATTGTTCAAGTTATTCTTGGCTCTAAAGCATTTTGTCAAGAAGAAACTACTTTGTAAATGCATTTGCTATGATCTAAAAAAAATCATAGAAAATCATATCTAGTAATTGGAAGCAACTGGAAAAGCACTATATGTCATATATGAATACAATCAAGTCTTGCCAATTTTGTATTTATTTTTTTACTTCAATAAAATGTGCCTCTTTCTGAAATGCATCACATTACAAAAGTGAAATGGGTTGTGCTGCTTTTCATGTTGACTTTAAGTACTTAAAATGTTACTGTAGCTTGATGAATGGTTTTGTGATGTACCTTTTTTTCCCACGCTTGTACAGAGCATTAATGTTGTTTTTCAGTTGCTTTGGAACGTCAGGAGATTTTCAAAAGGACTAGTTCTACTTGAATACACTTGCACATGTGTTTTCCAATTGCTGCACAGATTGAATCATCTAAGTTAGTTGTAAACCTCTGCAGTGTTGTTTGAAGTTGAGTGCAGGTCTCTTTTGCGTTATGTTTGAAACCGCAGTCATCAGCTGGACAGACTGGTGATGGAATCGCTATCAACTAACCTGGGAATCCTTGCGTGATGCTTTAGTCTCCGCTGTTATAATGAATGTTTTGCCATGTGCTCCTGCAACATGCCTATGTCATTGCTTTTCCATGCTGCACTGCTGATATATGCTGCGCTGACGGAGGGGAGAAGCAGGGCTTTACGATGCCAAGCACTGGACACGTTTCCACTGCTTGCACCAGCATCAGCCTGCCCCGTCCAGATCAGTACATCTCTCCTGATCTCATCTGTCATTTAAAATTTGATATTCATTTAACTTCTAAAAACAGATCAGTGGCGGAACCATTTCTGACCTGTAGCAACTGGCTAATCACCTTTTTAGAATTAGAATCAATATCATTTGAAATGTGCTAACAACAATTTTTAACAAGACATGAACATTTAATATATATACATGCAAGGACTTTCCTGGCACATATTAAGCCTCGTCTATGACCAGGGCGAAGAATCAACTGATTCTGATAGATAGATAGATAGATAGATAGATAGATAGATAGATAGATAGATAGATAGATAGATAGATAGATAGATAGATAGATAGATAGATAGATAGATAGATAGATAGATAGATAGATAGATAGTAGGGGTGTAATGGTACACAAACATGGATGGATGGATGGATGGATGGATGGATGGATGGATGGATGGATGGATGGATGGATGGATGGATGGATTGATTGAAACGGTACACACACATGATGGTTTGGTGGATTTATTTGATTGATTGATTGATTGATTGATTGATTGATTGATTGATTGGTTGATTGGTTGATTGGATAGATAGTAGGGGTGTAATGGTACACAAAAATGGATGGATGGATGGATGGATGGATGGATGGATGGATGGATGGATGGATGGATGGATGGATGGATGGATTGAAACGGTACACACACATGATGGTTTGGTGGATTTATTTGATTGATTGATTGATTGATTGATTGATTGATTGATTGATTGGTTGATTGGATAGATAGTAGGGGTGTAATGGTACACAAAAATGGATGGATGGATGGATGGATGGATGGATGGATGGATGGATGGAAACGGTACACAAACATTATGGTTTGGTGGATTTATTTGATTGATTGATTGATTGATTGATTGATTGATTGGATAGATAGTAGGGGTGTAATGGTACACAAACATGGATGGATGGATTGATTGATTGAAACGGTACACAAACATGGTTCAGTGGATTGATTGATTGATTGATTGATTGATTGATTGATTGATTGATTGATTGATTGATTGATTGATTGATTGATTGATTGATTGATTGATTGATTGATTGATTGATTGATTGATTGATTGTAATGGTACACAAACATTATGGTTCGGTGGATAGACAGACAGACAGACCTATTAGTAACTAATGTCTTAATCTGTGCTCAGGAAACAGCCTTTAATGTCAAAACATACAAGTTCAGTGCGATTAATTCAGGCCCTTGACTTTTTGGTGGGCTTGTATGTGTTCTGTATTTCCAAATGGCTTCCTTGTGCTTTCCAAGTCTCTGAGACATTCAGCGCTAGCACAAACTTCAGCCCCCTGAAATCCACTAACTTTTTTATCTCCAACACCTGCCGTAGCAGCTGTCATTTGAGAAACAGCGTCCACCTGAGATTCTGCTGTGTGCAGCACAGTGCTCGAAGCTAACTTTGATATCACTCCATCTTTGAGGAGTTGGCAGGTCGAGCCGTCTAAGGGAAGGTCAACACAATCCTGTGTGTGTTTGAAGGAAATATATTGCCAATGCTTCAGTGGGGGGGGACGTGGAATGATGGGGAAATTCCTCACCATCTCAAGTGTATGTGGAGAGAAGTGGACCGCTGGCACTAATCAGACCCATACTGCCCTGGAATGTTCCTGGCAGCACATCACTGCGTCCCGGCCCACTGCGCCAATGTTTTTATGTTTTGTTTTGGGTTTTTTTTTTTTCTTTTTTTTTTATCTTCTCTAAAACCCCTCCTTTTCTTTATTTCTTACTTCTTTATTTATTCTCTCTCCCACCCCTTTGGTTGCTCTGTATGTTTTTGTTTCTCCTGCAGCAGACTGCTGTTCCAGCAATCTCTGTACTAGACTTGGTATGTTCTTTACGCTCTTTATCTCTCTTCCGGTTTCGGCTCCACCTGTGTCTCCTCTTGTTCACTACCTCCCCCCTTCATTCGGCCATGGTGGCTCCTTTACCCATGGGTATTATTTTGAGAGAGATGTACCACTTTTTTCAAGCAGGGGACTCCATATTGGGATGTTCATTGTGCTCTACTGGAAAACTGCTGCTTTGGAACAATGTCTAAAAATGACCCAAATGGATTCGTAAGGAAAGACATCATAGAAAATACCTTTTTAAAGCTAAAGTGAGTCATATCTAAGCCAGTGTCACCAAATGGAATAAAAACTGTAGTTATTATATTCAAAACTAGTTTTGGTTGAGGTTGAAAATATTTGTACTTTTTAGAGAAATCAACCTACAAATGCTTAATTTTGATGAATAAAATAATTAAATTAAAATAATTTTGATGCATCATTTTTCTTTAAAAGAAAATAATAAAATAATTAAGATAATTATAATAATTGACTTATCCCTCATTTTCTTAAAAAAAAAAAAGCAAGCCACTTACTGTGGAAATGAATGAGGCCACTTTTTTTTTTCTTTAAAAGAAGAAATATTAAGCTTAAAATTTTATTAAAAAAAGCACTTAAATAATTCTTATGTTGAAGCTTGTGTATTATTTGAGCTGTAAAGGCCTTTGCACACTGAGTCCGAAACTTTCGCACATTAAAAAATAAATTCGACCTCAAGTTATGTCAATCACGTTTGCACACTGTCTCCGAAACTTTCGTCTGTCAAAAAAATATTCGGATCAGGTTCGATTTTCTGCGTTTTTTGCATCTGTGGCACGCATTTTGAGAGACATTTTGACAATTCAGAGCCACCGTACGCGAATGCAAAAATCCAGAATGCCATTTGACAAGTTGATCCATGTTGCCTACAGCACAAAACAGCAGCACTTAATGACAAACAACGTGAGGAATACAAGGAGACCAAATATAAAGACAGATTGTGCCAGTAGCAAAGCATCAAACGGAGGCACTGACATCCTGAAGTAAACTTTGAAACGCTCAGGATAATAAATAAAAAATATTTTTTACGCATCGGACTTGGTGTGCAAGGTCTCTGTGCGTGACGATTTTTTTAGGATTGCGAATACGAAAAAATGCAAAACGAAAATTTCTGACTCAGTGTGCAAAGGCCTTAAAAGTTCTTCCTTTTATTGTCATTTTAGGGTTTATGATATTGTGTGCCATGTTAACAAAATTGGATATAACAACATCAAAGTTTGATATTTATTTATTTATTTATTTTTTTTCACTCTAAAATCATGTTACCACCCAAATTTTTTGTGGTTACACTGTTGAAACCGTGGGTATTTGTTTCCATTGTAAGTGCTTCAACCGTAACCCAGGGTTTTTTTTTTTTTTTTTTTTTTTTAGAAAAAGAGGGAGAAGTTGAAATTAACTTTTGTGGTAATCAGCAATATGCCATAAATGCTGCTGATTGAATTTATCCTGTATTAAATGTTCCTTTTAACTTTCAAAAAGTACACACTTCAGCTTTAAATGTGCTCAGGAATAGCAACCTTATGTCTGGAAGTGTGCGCTAGGCTTAGACATGAACATATGTAACTAGAAAACCACCAAATTCATTCCAAAGAAAGCTTTGGAAGTTCTTTTTCCTTCTTGGCAAACATGATGAAGCTCTGCTGGTTTCGGCAGCCGTTGTTTCAGTGCAGTGTCATCATGAGGGGTGGGTTGGTGCATGTTTTGTTCCAACCCAGTCTCTCCGGCCCTGAGCTTGCTTGCATGTGGGCCTCATTACCATGCCATGGTCTCCTCCATTCCTGTTTCTTCCTTCACTCAGCTCATCACTGCTCTCTGTGTCTGTGTTGACCCTGGCGCTTTGCCTATATTATGCGTTTCTCCATGGTTTTTGGTGCTGGGTTTTCTCTTCCCCTGTCCTGACTACTGGACGTGTCTCTGTTTATCCTTCTGATTCCGGATGGAACAGTTGTATGGCCATGATTTGTATTTCGAGTATTGTATATGTATTGTGTATGAAGTTTGATGGAGGTGTTTGGATTACCTTTCGAATGATTTTCTGTAGACATGATGGAGCTTTTCTGTCAGTAAGTTGTTTTGCATGCAACCGTGTATGTGCATGTCATTCTCTTTAATGTGTGAATTGTGTTTGATGCACGATACCTCTCATCACAGTGATCACATGAGCAAATTTACTGATGATAATTCAACAGAATGTTTTTTAACTCAGCACAGCTGACTAGTCTATAAATGAGCTATTAAAGGCACAATATGTAAGATTTATTGTGTAAGACCACTAGAACGATGTTATATATTTTGTATAATCCCAATATCCCAAATGTTTCCAAGAATTCTTAAATCCAGAGAAATAAGCAATTTTAACCAGGACAAGGACCATGTCCGTGCATCACCTATCAATGACGACATACCTGCATTACTCTCAATTTCTGGTTTTATTTTGTAGAAACCATGGAAACACCAAAGACGCTCTAATATATTATTTGTTTAATTAGACAGGTGAGCAACTGTGGATACATTCATCCACAGAAAACTAATCATGTTATATAGCTCAACACAGTAAGGCTTATTATTTAAATCTCGTTTTCTTGATTTACGGTGATTACCATGTTTTACCATGCCTAATATCGATCTAGCTTACTGCAGTGTGCAACAAGTGTCTCATAGCAGCTGCCGAGCGAATGCGCAGAGTAGCATTATAACAACTTTCAACACACAAATGTATCTAATATGATTAAACAGCGCTGCATTACCCCACATGCACATGACCGGAAGAATCGTCTGTGGTAATGTTAATAAATCTTTAATACATTGGCTCACCCAAGAATATGATTTCTGCCTGAGTCCCATCAGATTCTTTTCCACCAGTTGTAGACATAACACCTCCCAAGATTCCCATGATGTTTTGAATAAATGACCTCTAACGGAGAAAAATTACATATTGTGTCTTTTAATAAATAAAACAACTAAACATGTCTAATCTAGATTGCTGTCTAAAATTTAGATTTAAATATTGAATATTTAAATATTTTTTTTATTTTTTTATATAGGTTTATAATTTTAAATACAATTTCAAACGTTTGGGCTCAGTAACTTTTTTTTTTTTTATATATATAAGAAGTCTCTTAAGTTCACCAATGCTGCATTTATTTGATCAATACAGTAAAATCAGTGATACTGTGAAATATTAGCATTTAAATTTCATATTTCATTCCTGTGATGGCAGGAATTTTAGCTGAATTGATAGCTGAATTTTTATTATTTATTTATTTCTGAAAACTGTGATACGTTTTTTTTTTTTTTCCTCTCCAGGAATAGAATGTTCACTAGAAATGCATTTATATGAAATAGAAAACTTATGTAGCATTATAAATGTCTTAAAAAGTATTACTTCAAGAAAAAAATCTTATAGACCCCAAACTTTTGAATGGTAGTGGGAGTTTAAGTTAAAATCACAAAATCAACTAACAAAATTAATTAACTAAATTTCATGTCAATTTAATCCTAAAACTACTGATATATTTAAACTGGTTTTATTAGTTATTAACCAATAAAACAGGTGCAAGCACCATGTTTTTTTTCCCAGATTTCTGAGTTATCAATTTAATTTAGGATCAATTTAGGTCAATTTAAGTCAATCAATTAGGTTTTACACCTGGATTCAAAATAGCAAATTCAGTCAGTCCGATCCATTTTCTCTGAGGTCCAGTGTTTTTCCCTAAACTTGATTGTATTGTGCACCTCAGCTACAGGACGAGGAGCGACGACGGAAACAGCAGTTGGAGGAAATCCGTAAGCGTGAGGCAGAAGAGAGAGTCAAACAGGAGGAGGAGAGACGCTGGAGAGAGGAGGAGAGAGCCAGACGAGAGACAGAGGAGAAGGTATAGAGATCGAAACGGACCAGCGACAACTAGGAACTTTCTATATAGTAGTTAAATGCATTTATTTAAGGTGTTTCTGATGACAAAGGACTCATAGTCAAGAAATGAAGCATGCAGATATTAAGTTTTTTGTGTAATGTGCATTTGGAGGCATGTTTTGGCACACTTCATATGGGACGCAGATTATCTTTGTCTTTTTTCCCCCCCTCGACCAGGCCTTAAACGCTAGTCTCGACAACAGCAGGTAGATTTTAATGTCCCATACCTGTAATCTTGCTATTGATAAGTCAGGTTAATTATAGTGGGATGTTCCCAAAACATTCTCTGTACCTTTTATAAATCAGTCTTTCGACATATTTACCTGAAGGAGACATATGTGATCAGCCATGTTTATTCATGCTAATCCAAAGCTTTTTCAAGGTTTCGCCTGATTTCCATATGGATGGTTCCTCACGATCTTGTAAGTGGGCGTGATTAAAGACAGCAGCTGATGTTTAATATGTCAGGCTGTGCAATATCACAGTCCCTTGTGCTTAATTTAAAATAATATGTATCTATGTACTATATGTGCTGATAATAATAAGGTTTACAGCAGTCCTGGAGTTAGTAATGATCCGTTAACTGTCAGAGGCTAAATTAAGCTTGTTTAACTCCCATGTGTTACACTTCTGGAATGCCTCAGCAGGTCATCGACTTACCAGTGGTCTGAATTTACATTCTCCATCTAAAATGTGACCAAAACATCGTCCCACTATGTGACCATCCAGTTTTATTTGTGCCTGTGTGCGTCATTTTCAGACCACTGGTAATTTTAGAGGCCAGTTGTGATGTCCAATTGCATGTCTTCACAACATCTCCACTCATGTGTTTGTGATGTATCCCCATCCCCTTCAAAGAAACGCATGAGAATCAGATCTTTATACTACAATCCAGCATTTTGTTGGGCAGCCATAGCCATTCCATACAACATTGCTTGGAAGTGCTGTTGGAAATGGGCCCACCTTGGTTTTCATGGAGGCCGTCCTAGATTGAACTAGCTCATGTGTGTTTTGCCTCCACATGCTCTCATAAGAGACATTCCCACCGCATACTAACCCAGGGGATCCAGAGCAGCCAGCAACTGGGTGTTTTTCTCCAGACTTAAACCACCAAATGCCAGCCAGACCTTCAAGGGGAGCTTGTTACAGTATCATACGCTCCAGTCTTTCCATTCCAGCTAGAACCAGACGCGTATGTCAGCTGTAGTGACTTGTTCCTCTTTGGTGCCATCTGGTGTGCTCACAATCAAATGCAAGTCTTATACAGTATCTGCACTGCAAGCACGCAACACAATGCAACTAAACTAGATTGTGTTCATGCAATTAGCATTTTTAATCACTGGAGTGAAATCTTCGAAACACTTATGTACAAATAAACTAGATCCAAGAACAGAATCATTTTGTTTTCGTTTTATGTCCATGAAATAATCTATTGCCACAATTTTTGAATGTGAATGTGGAACATTATATATAATATGTGAATGTGGACCATTATATATAATATATAATGTTACTTAATAAAATGGCTATAAATATTCATTATAAATTAATAGATTATTCAATTATATATATTATTATTTTAATATTAATTCATATATTAATTTAAATCAGTTCTAAATTAAATATTTAAGTTGTTTTAGTTGTCATTTTAATTGTTTTAGTTTTATGTCCATGAAATAATAATTATTGCCACATATTTATATATAAATTAATGTTACTTAATGTATTCATTTTATATATATATATATATATATATATATATATATATATATATATATATATATATATATATATATATATATATATATATATATATAAACGCATGAGATTTATATAATATATAGTAAGGTAAATTTCATATAAT